>NC_056744.1:161590678-161603178 GCF_019279795.1 Protopterus annectens | reverse complement strand
CAGTTCATGTATTGGAGAGAAACATTTTGCACTCTTCCACTGACTGCACTGCAAAGCAGATGTTCTTCATTCCACATTGCTGCAGTCCTAACTATTGGGTAGTCCGCTGTCCAGTCGGCCCGAATACCAAAGTATATGGCTGGCGTCGGTCAAGGCGCATTAGACTGGCGTCAGCGTCAGGGTACTAATGCGCATGACCGACGTCATATCCTCAGTCTTTTTTGCCGCATGGTCCGATGCAGAAGCAGTTTTGCGAGTGCAGGTTGGCGTTCTGAAAGTTTCTGAAGTCAGAGTTTCAGACCGAATCAAAGTTGGCTAAGTACCCCGTTGGGGAATATTTTGTTTTTTTCTTGCCTCGGTATTTAACCGGATGTCAGAAAAAGTGAATAACTGTATTTCTTGTGGGAAACAGATACCTCATAGGGATTACCATACTTTGTGTATACCTTGTTTAGGGCCTGAGCACGACGTTGTTGGATGCCGCTCTTGTGCTAGATTTAACAAACGCACTATTAAGAGAAGGTTAGACTGTGCCAGGTTAGTTTTTGGGAAGCGTTGTAATTATAAAATGCCGTCAGATGCTCCGACGCCCGCTTCGGCCAAAAAGCGCAAGGATAAAGCAGCAAAGCCTAGAGTGGAGGAACCGACAGTCCCGGACGTCGGTTCTTTAGTAGGCTCAGTGGAGCCGGAGGTTTTGCCAGGAGTTTCTTTGGAGTCTCAGGGAGAGACTTTACTGTTACAGGATGTGTCCTCTCAGGAAGTAGGCCAGGCTGAAGGGGCTTCTCAGGTGGCTGTTCTTCCCTCTCTTCCTAAGGTGGTTAGGGCCTCCCCTTCTGTTTCCAAGGCTTCTTTTAGAGGCAGGCCTAGTTTAGCTTCAGTGGGGGTTTCTCCGAGTGTTTCAGGGTCTTTGCCTAAGAAGCATATGCTAAAAATGGCAGAGGATTTGATTACTATGATTAGAGGTTCTATGCCCCCTCCTGATAAGAGGCCTAGGGTGGAACCTGAGTTTGAGAGTTTTGAGCAATGTTCGGAGGCTTCTGAGTCTTGGCTGAAGACTTGCAGGAGTATCCTCCTTATTCTGATTCTGATGTGGATGATTCTACTCCTTCAGCTTCGCCTCCTGAGGATTTTTCATTCTCAGAGACTCTGCATTCCATGAGGGAGCATTTTAAATGGGAAGGTCAAGATTTCTCTGATTCCAGGAAGAGGCTTAGGGAATTCTTGTTTTTACCCCAGCATAGGCCTTTAGCTATACCTCCTGTTCTGAATGTGGTAGAAGATGTTTTTGCAGAGGCTTCCCTGAATCCTGATTCTTTGCCTCCTGCCCCAGTTAAACCGGATAGGTACTATAGGGTGCCTGAGGCTCATAAGTATCTTTTAAGAGTCCTAGGGCAGACCCGGAAACTGTCTCTCAGGGGCCTAAAGGTGTGAAGGCTTCTGTTGTTAAAAATCCTGTTCCTCCTGATAAAGAGGCAAGGGCTTTGGATAGATGGGGAAAGAAAGTGTATACTTCTTCCACTTTAGCCATGAGGGCGTTGAATTGTCAGTTTCACATGTTAAAATATCAGAATTATCTCCTTTCACAATTGCAGTCTAAGGTGGATGCTCTGGCTGAAGGTATTGAGTGTAAAGAGTTGCAGGATTTAGTTCATGTGTCTGAACAGGTGGGAAAGCATTCCTTGCAGTGTGGTTTTGATGCTGTGCAGGCCTCCTCGAGGGTGGCTGCCACTGGTTCTGTTCTTCGTAGGCACGCCTGGTTGAGAGATCAGAATTTAGCTGAGCATGTTAAGACAAGGATTTTGGATGCTCCTTTACAGTCTGATGTGTTGTTTGGTTCGCCTGTGGAAGCAGTTTTAAAGAAAATGGAGGACAAGGCTAAGTCTATGCAAACTGTTAAGGATTTTTTTGCAGGTGCAGCCTCCAAAGTTTAGTAGAAATTGGCCTACTAAGGGATGGACATATCCTGCTTATGATTCCCAGTCTAGGGGTAGGTCTAGACGTGGTAGGGGCAGAGCTCAAGGTTCTTTTAGGCCTAGAACAGGGAGTTCACCTGCTCAGACTTCTGGTGAGGGTAGGGGTCAGTCCTTTCGTAAACAGACCCAATGACCTGCCTTTTCAGCTGCCAGTACATTCTCGCCTGGCAGCACCTTTGGGAGGAAGGCTGTCTCTTTTCAAAGAAAATTGGGATTTAATTACCCAAGACAGATGGGTTCTGGATATCATTCATACCAAAGAAGGGGAACACGTGGAGACCAATTTTGGATTTATCTATCCTCAACACTTATCTGGACATTCCCAAGTTCAAAATGTTGACGTTACAACAGCTTTTACCTCTGCTGGGCAAAGATCACTGGATGGTAACTTTAGATCTCAAGGAAGCTTACCTTCATGTGCCTATCAGACTAAGTTGCAGGAAGTATCTGCGTTTTCGAGCTGGAAATTTTCATTATCAGTTCTCTGCATTGCCCTTTGGCTTATCTACTGCGCCCAGAGTATTCACAAAGGTTCTGGCTCCAGTGATAGCTTACTTCAGACTAAAAGGAATTCAAATCTATCCTTACTTGGACGATTGCCTGATTCTGGCTCAAGAAAAGGAAGACCTTTTACAGCATTTGGAATATGTGATAGCAGTGCTAAGATGCCTAGGGTATTCTGTGAACGAAATAAAGTCCAGTCTAGTACCCTCTCAAGACATGTGCTTTCTGGGTGTGAGACTGAATACAGCAGCCCAGATGGCCTTTTTAACCCCGGACAAACAAAAGAATCTTTCCAGTTACTTCCATCACCTATCTCTTCAGTCCGGGCTGACTGCAAGGACAGTCCTTCAAGCCTTAGGGTTCATGGCATCTTGTATTCTGGTGCTTCCCAATGCCAAACTGCATATGAGGAAGCTGCAATGGTATCTCACACATCTATGGACACAGCACTGCCAGGATTTGGACACTGTCATTCAAATAATACCTTGCATTCAAAAGGAATTTTTGTGGTGGGCTCAGGAATGTCACCTAAACAAGGGACTCTCTGTGACCCGGCCAGAGGCGAGTCAGATTCTAACGACAGATGCCTCAGACATTGCTTGGGGAGCTCATCTAAATGGAAAGTGGATACAAGACAAGTGGCCTGCCAGACTACAGCATCTACATATCAACATGAAAGAGATGTTAGCAGTCCAGTTTGCATTAATGGCTTTCAAGAAGTTACTTCTTCCAGGGCAGGTGTTGATTCTAACAGACAACACAACTGTCATGTGGTACATTAACAAACAAGGGGGTACACATTCTTACCCGTTGTGCAGGCAAGCAATGATTTTATGGGAGACTGCGCTCAGCTTGCAACTAACTCTTCAGGCAAGGTTTCTGCCAGGAGCACAGAACTCCTTAGCAGATGTGTTAAGCAGACAAATCATGGATCCCCACGAGTGGAAACTGGATCTTCATGTATTTCAAAAATTGACAGTGTCATGGGGAACTCCAGACATAGATCTGTTCGCTTCTCCACTAAACCACCAGCTGCCAAAGTTTTGCACAAAGAGGTTTCATCACACAGCTTGGAAAGTGGATGCTCTTTCTTTCAGTTGGAAAAATCTTCATGTGTATGCCTTTCCACCTCTGCCTCTTCTCCCAAAGGTGCTCCTAAAGGTCAGACAAGACAAGCCAAGGATGATTTTAATAGCTCCAGATTGGCCTCGGCAACACTGGTACCCATTACTGAGGAGTCTGGTAAGGAAGCCTCCATGGCCTTTACCTGTGATTCCACACCTGTTGTCTCAGAGGGACGGTCACCTGCTCAATGTCAAGCTCCACTCTCTTCATATAACAGCCTGGCATATTCTGTTTTGAAACACAGCAGGTCTCAACTTCCTCAACAAGTTTTAAATGTGATTATGGAAGCCAGAAGACCTAGTACAAGGAAGGTGTACGCAGAAAAATGGAAGAGATTTTTATTTTGGAGTGCAGCAAACAATTTGGAGATTTCTGAGCCTAATTTGAATGTGGCTCTTCAATATCTTACTGAGTTATTGGACAAAGGTTTGTCTTTCTCTTCCATTAAGATTCATGCTGCAGCAATTTCAGCTCACTATGATTGTGATCCACCATTGTTTTCGCATCCTTTGTTCAAGCAATTTCTTGGAGGCGCAAAGAATTTAAGACACCCACGTAGAGCTCCTACTCCTGCTTGGGATCTGAATTTTGTGTTGGAGAAACTTTCTCTACAACCTTTTGAGCCTACGGCTACTGCTGACTTGAAATACTTCTCATGGAAGACTGCTTTTTTGTTGGCCATTACTTCTGCAAGAAGGGTTTCTGAGTTGCAGGCCCTTATGGCGGTTGAGCCTTTTTTGATTTTTCATAAGGATAGGGTATCATTACGTACTAATCCATCCTTTATGCCTAAGGTGGTTTCTAGTGTGGCTTTAAACCAAACTATTCATTTGCCTACTTTTATGCAGATCCCCAAAATAAAGGGGAAAAGATTTTGCACACTTTAGATGTACACAGGCAATTGCGTTATTATTTAAGCAGGACTAAGGATTTTAGGCAGTCTCAGCAGTTGTTTGTTTCTTTTGCTTTGAGTTCGGAGGGCAAGCCTGTGTCAAAACAAACTATTTCTAGGTGGATTGGGTTTTGCATTGCATTTTGTTATTCCCATCATGGCAAGGAGATTCCAGCTGGGATTAGGCCTCATTCCACTAGGGCTACTGCCACTTCAACAGCATTTCTAAGGGGTGGCAACTAAGGATATTTTGGAGGCAGCTACTTGGAGTTCAGTGCATACTTTCTCTAAGCATTATCACCTTCCTCTCTACTCTAAGTCTAGGGCTGGTTTTGCCACAGCTATTTTGCAAGGCATGTTGTCAGCTCCTGTTTCCTTATGATTTGCCAGCCTCCCTTACCTCTGCTTTGGGATTCTACCCAATAGTTAGGACTGCAGCAATGTGGAATGAAGAACATAGTACAGTTTTGTACCTACCATAAATGTAGATGTTCGAGGATCCACATTGCTGCAGTCCAATTTACCCTCCCTCCTTCCCCTCTGTGTTTAGGGGTGGTTGTGTAGGTGAGGTTATATTCTGGTACTTTTGTATATATTGTACATATTTTTGGTGCAGGTATGTTTGCAGTTTTTGGTATTGCCTTGTCTTTTTAGGGTCTTCTGACATCTGGGGCAAGAAAAGACTGAGGATATGACGTCGGTCATGCGCATTAGTACCCTGACGTACTGACGTCAGTCTAATGCGCCTTGACCGACGTCAGCCATATACTTTGGTATTCGGGCCGACTGGACAGCGGACTACCCAATAGTTAGGACTGCAG
Organism: Protopterus annectens; assembly: GCF_019279795.1. Taxonomy (NCBI): domain Eukaryota; kingdom Metazoa; phylum Chordata; order Ceratodontiformes; family Protopteridae; genus Protopterus; species Protopterus annectens. The sequence goes on along the minus strand of NC_056744.1, from coordinate 161,597,863 downwards.
CAATGTGGATCCTCGAACATCTACATTTATGGTAGGTACAAAACTGTACTTTGCTTTTGAAGTAGGTACAAAATACAGAAAAACTGTATGAAATATGGAAAAAACTGAAAATTATACTAAGAAGAATTACTTTTGCATTTGCCATCATATATTGTTGGATATTTTTTTCCTCAGGAGGGAATGTATATTATTTTTCTCATTATGAAATACATCTAATTTTTATGTTGTAGTTATGTTGGCTACCAAATTTTTGTATTTGCCATATTTTACCTTCATTTGTGGTACTAAATGCCCAGAGTTCTGTTTCACAGCTGCTTCAATTTATACTGCTTTTACTTTGGAGCCCACCTACTGAAGCATTGGCCTGTCCTCCCACTTCTCACATTTCCCTTTATTTTCTCTGTAATCACTTTCTACATGTGTTTTAGGAACTCAAATCCAGTGTAGCTCCCTACATTAACCATACAGAGAGAGAAATTGGGCTCAGTACTGACCTTCTGATACTCCCGCTGTTCCTGCTCTCTTTTAACAGACTGGTCAACATCCTGTTGGTCATGTTGCTTAACAGCTTATTGTATATTTTGCCGCCTGCACACCTACTCCAAGGCTGTGTGATGTGGACAAGAGGAGTTTATGGAACAGTGTCAGAGACCTTCTTAATGTTAAGGTGGCCATATGTATGGTAGCACCTGAGTGTATACACCTTGTTACTTACTCAAATAATAACTTCAGATTATTGCATGTAATAATGCCAGCCATGTCATCTTGAGCCCTGTAATCTACTGGCCTTGGGGTCCCAATCCTGTGCTTTAGTAGTGATGTCATTATTTCTTGTGTGGTCAAAGTCACTCCTTCTTTCTGCTGCCATTGCAATGAATTGAAGCTACAAGGCTCTGAGAGAATGAGAAGTGTAACGTGACACTAAAGAAAATGGGTTACAAATCAAATAATTAAATATATACATTCTGGGGAGACAAAGATTTCTTTGAAGTCATGGTGCTGACCCCTCCGACCATTATATGAGTAGACATTTGTAACACCACAGTGCTGAAGTTTTCATACACAAGTGCTGCAGACAGTTTAGTACTTCAGTGAAGGCTAATAGATGAATGGAGGTTAATGGTCACATCAGGGTTAATTTTTCCTTGACTGGCCTTTGAAATAGAGCTGTGTATCTTTTAATGTAAGTTAATTATGGTTTTCAAAGGCCACAACTGTTGTATAAGAGATGACTCTTCAATTATCTGAATTTAAATTCACTGGCAGATTAATGCTCTAAAATAAATTACTTGTGGCAGCTGGGGTTAAAGGTGAATCTGTCTCAATGAATCCTTGTGGTCTGTAAAATACTAATAATTAATGGAAAAATTGCTTCCTTTTAAACAATCTAGTTAGTTTTGTTTCTGTTAGACTGTGGCTTTAAGGAATGCTAATTGTTAAGAACTGGTCCATTTTTGAGACTTGCATTTCATAAAATGAATACTGTGTTTTAAGACTGTGAGACAAGGCATCTAGATATTTTTTCTTTTAATCTTTTTTATAGCTATTAAATGACCTCCAGGAAAAATTGCCAGTTGCTTGACCCTATATTCTTCCTTAGCTCTGTGCCTGTGTTAAAAGTGTATTATGTTAATCTCAGTGTGTGGGGGAAATCTAATGTTTGTTTTCTTTTTCTTAATACCTTCTGTCATTGTTTTGCCATACTCCACTCCACATTCCCATCCACCTTTCTGTACCTTTTAGCTGACTAATAATAAGGTATTAATTACCTTATGTGGTCTATTAATTCTCTGGTGATTTATGACCACTAAATCATAACATGTTTAAGAAAACATGGACACTCAATGTAGCAGCAGTTTATATTTTAGAAAAATAATATTATTTGCATGACCTTTGTTTTTCATTGACTGAAATTTTGTTTCTACGTTATAAACACATTCTGATTAATGGAAATTTTAATGTTTGCTGTGAAATTTCCATGTAAAGTATTGCCAAAATGGTGTCAGCAAATGATTATAATGTGACAATTTCACAAGATTTTGGGCCTGCCTCTCTCCCAAATTCTTTTTGTCTTTGCATAGAAGTCTTGAGTAAGTAAGTTGAGAGGTATGTATATAATTTACATGCATCTCTTCTTCTCTCTCTTTCTATATATATATATATATATATATATATATATATATATATATTATATATATATATATATATATATATATAGAGTATAGTGGCATTGATCAAAATACCCAAAACTCGGCGTTTACAAAGTTGCCACTGAAAGATCGATTTGGCACATGCAGAAATGGCACTTCCCACCCCCACCCACTGCTATTTATATATTCTAACTCTGATATAAAACAATCTCAGAGAAAGGGCATATTTCTCTATCCTGAGAATTGTGCAGTCTTGCACACCTGTTGATCATCTGTTTAGTCTGTCAAATTTTGTCAGCTGAACAGATGTCAACCTAATGTAAGAGTCAACCAACTTCGTTTGACTCAACCAGCTGTAGAGCAACTGGTTTAACCACCATAGCCTCTTGTTGAGGAAGGAGACAAAATCAATGGAATTCCAACCATGAGTCATGCACTCCTAACCATTGTTATTTGCCCCAATACCTCCCCATGAGAGGGACATACTATTTTAACCTGCTTTGGAACCATGAGTCATGCACTCCTAACCATTGTTATTTGCCCTATACCTCCCCATGAGAAGGACATACTACTGTAACCTGTTTTGGAACCATGAGTCATGCACTCCTTACCATTGTTATGTGCCGTATACCTCCCCATGAGAAGGACATACTACTGTAACCTGTTTTGGAACCATGAGTCATGCACTCCTAACCATTGTTATTTGCCCTATACCTCCCAACGAAAGGGGCATACTATTTTAATCTGCTTTGGAACCATGAGGCATGCACTCCTAACCATTGTTATGTGCCGTATACCTCCCCATGAGAAGGACATACTACTGTAACCTGTTTTGGAACCATGAGGCATGCACTCCTAACCATTGTTATGTGCCGTATACCTCCCCATGAGAAGGACATACTTCTGTAACCTGTTTTGGAACCATGAGGCATGCACTCCTAACCATTGTTATTTGCCCTATACCTCCCAATGAAAGGGGCATACTATTTTAACCTGCTTTGGAACCATGAGGCATGCACTCCTAACCATTGTTATTTGCCCAATACCTCCCCATGAAAAGGACATACTATTTTAACCTGCTTTGGCACCATTAGAGTTCAGGGCCCACAAATGAAACTTAAATGCAGTCAGTTTGCTATGAAGGTGTTACATTATCTTCTGAAGTAAATTTCAAATTATGGCATCAGATATTGTGTGAGCATGAAGAAAAAGTAAGTATCATTGCAATGGACCCAATGTGGCTGTATTTGGCTGCTTACAGCAATACTTATGCTCTTATTCTCTCATGTTTTACTTCATGTATAGCATGGGTTTGATTTGAACATAGCCACAGACTTGAAATCTTTTCATTATCATATTCATTTATATATGGCCCATTGATTCTTTTGCATTTTTGAGACTAGTGGGGCGTGACATTTCATCTGCAACATCCGCATGGTACATTGTATGTCTTGCAGCTAACTATGTATGTCTTGCAGCTAACTAGTGGAATGGTTATGATTGCATGAGAGATTGAAGTAATGCTGCCTATGTTATTGAAGTGTACATCTGCATTATGTTATAATTTGTTAAAGTGTTACACATTGTTTTTTATGGAAGGAATCAATGTTGTTATGTTGCCATATTGCTTTTTGTTCTAATGCCTTTATTTCATGACTGTCTTGATTAGAGCTGGATGTTCTTGTGACTTTCAGTATTAGAAGGAAAGTGGAGTTTGGACTTTTGGTGCATTTTTTATCCAAAGAAATGGATGGATGGATTGCTATATTTGTTTTGTTTTGGAGAACTAGTTTCTTCATATTCCTGTTACCTGCTTGTTAGCAACATAGTCTGTTTTATAACTGTGTCCTGGTCTGATGTTGCTTGATTGAATTGTGGTACTTGTTTGAATGACTACCGAGGACTATTCATGATTCATGAGTCCAGAACGTTTTTTTATTTTTTTTTTTATTTTAGTGTTAGACTATATATGTGCCCATAATGTAGTTTTTGGTAGTTTCTCCTAATGACTTCATATTATTTTCTGTATTTATTATTGATTTGCTATAAATATTACATTGCTGTGTTTGTCTTGTTTTTGCAGTGCTTAGGAGTTAAGCAAAGATAGTTTGGAGGGGTCAGGATTTATGAGGGGCATCAAACTTTGTCATCTTTGACAGTGCTGATAATGACTAACAGTTGGATCAGTCAGAGGCACTATTTCAGCAGAGACAGGTTAGTGAGGTTTATTTTAAAACCTTCAAGCATAATAATGAGAATGTTGTGAGATAATTCTGTTCTGGTAGCGAACTTTCAGAAATACGTGTAAAATGCCAGTTTTATTTGTTTCTGAGATTCTTTCTTTAAGTTGTCTGAAGAAGAGTTTAAACATATTCAGTGTATCATGAATCGAGTGCTAAGTTATGTAAAAACTGTTGCTTGAGGCACGAGGGGATCATGGACCCACGCTGGTAATAATTATGAATAAAATTGAATCACAAAGAAGCTTATATTGCTGAAATCAAAGTATTTAGAGCTTAAATCAATGCCTTTCAAGTACTCAGGGAAATGGAATCATTGCTAGCCAAAATACTTGCAAGGATACTGGTTTAGAATTTTACTAAAGCCCCTGTTATGTGAGCATTGGACATAAAGCTTCCACAGATGTATAAGCCCACTGAGGTGTTGTCAGAGCTCTGGAGTACAGCTCAGATGAATGTTTGATTCTAAAAGAGTGAACATGTAGAAGTTGGAATGACTGGTGAAGTTTATGCTGCATCCCTTGTGTTCGACTGTCTCATCCAAAACAGAGTCACACGTGCACTACAGTGAAAAACTACAGAGCATTACAATGCAATTTTGAGAAACCGCATCAAAACAAAATCAAACTCACATGACAGAGGCCTTGATGGAGCATAGGTATGCTGTTTGTCATTTATGCCTGCAGAAATGTTGCTTAATGGTAGAAGCCAGCATATAAAGACACACGGTGGAATTCCCATGGACAGAGCATGCACCTGCATGTAAACATCAGAAACTATATGCATTTGCATGGCACAGTGTTTGTTGGTGTATGGTCATAATCAGAGAATGTGAACAAGTACAGGCCATACTAGAAGACTGCCACAAAGCTGCTGACACTTATCATTCACTCTCCTCATCTTTCAGCTTCTCCAGTTAGGGGTCGCCACAGTGGATGACCGGTCTGCAGACTGATTGGCAGTGGAGTTTTTATCGTATCTAGTTGCCAGCCAGGTGCCCAACCTTCACAGAAGGCACATGCACAAACAGATGCACCTACCTGCATGTCTTTAAACTCTCTCAACCACAGGGAGGACATGCAGACTCCACACAGAAGGCACTCCAGCTGAGAATCGAACCGGAGAACCTCTTGCTGTGAGGCGGCAACGCTAACCGCTGCAGCGCAGAGGCTGACCCACACTTGTCATTCACTCTAACCTCCATGTATTGATTGCTGATGTGTATAATGTCCCCAGGAAATGAGGAACGTCCCACAGGGTGAAGTGATTTGCAGCAGGACCATAGAAAATGAGGGCAGTGTTTGCTAGTGAAGCACTTGCTGTCCACCAAAGTGAATATTTATATTTTAAAAAGAGCAGACAAAATATTGTGTTTATAATACTGCTATACCTGAGACAGTATTCTGAAATATAGTTGGAGTAAGCTTCCATTGAACAACACTATGATAAACTGCAAAGCTTCAAAGCAAACCATTTGTTGCATCACTTAACGAGCCATTAAGGGTCATTCAGCAAGGATTGTCCAAAGAGCACTTCAATAAAAATGTAAACTGTAGGAGTCTGCTTTTTGTACATCCCTTTTCTGGTTATACTTAAGTAAAAAATCTCCAAAACTGAATAAATATATAAATTCTAGAGAGTTCTATTTTTGCTGAAGCACTCTGTAGTCAATCAGCCTAGACCAAATAGTTTTCAGCAAACCAGTCTCTGATGAAATAATTCCCTAAACAATGGAATGTACATATCTTGCTACTATTAGTGAGTCCCTGACCCAGGTGAGAACAACATGAAAAATATAGATTGAAATAAAACTAACATCTCCTTTATCAAAATACTTAAAAAGGTCAGAAATGAAGCTCCATTGTCAAGTTTTATGATAAAAAAATGTACATTTCAGCAGAAATATCAGCACCAGAGGTCAAGTAAAAGTCTTGAAACATAGTAGGCTCTGCTGTACTTTTTAAAGGAATTTAGTAAATCATTTGCATACAGTAATGCCTACTGGAAGTGTGGATGCCCATTTAGCAACATGAAACTGTAGTCAGTGAAGAATGCAGCCTATTCAGTGAATGAGATCGCCATTACGCTAAATAAATCAGTATTTCTTTTTTTAGTCAACCAGACCCCACTGCAAATGATTTAACCTGGCTTACCTAGCAATGGGACTTCACCTGACACTATGGTAAATTACAGCATTTTAAATTGTGGATTCCACTTTCTTGTGAACATATAAAATATGCATTGGAATTCATATGCTTCTGCCCATTCAGTACGTTTGTCCCGCCCCCTACTCCTCCTTTAGTAATACAACGATCGACAGTACTGGCAGATCTTAAGGAAAGGGAGATTTACCATGCAGTGACAGACGGCATATTCTCTGTGCACGGTACATATTAACACTAATGGCTATTCGACAATGTGTTAGTCATCCCACTAGGCTACTGCTAACTGAGGCATAATTGGTTGGAGCTGTGAACTTTTTTTTTTAATTCTTTGAATGTAGCAAAAATTGTATTAGGATACCCATTATGCCTTCAAGGCCAGTGAAGTAAATTGACTGTTCTTAGAATTGTTGGTATTTGGGAAATTGAAGGCAAGGTGAGTTCAGTTATCTGGGCTCTTTCCCGACCAAGCCTCATCAGTCACTTCCCATTCAACTCACCTTCCCTTATTATAGTCACTCCCTATACTATACTTGCATACAGTATCGAAAAAAGTTGTCAGCACCCTAATAGCTAATAAATTTACAAAGTTTATAAACTACCTAGAGGAATTAAAGTGCTCACTGCATCTCT
>NC_056744.1:161533178-161585678 GCF_019279795.1 Protopterus annectens | reverse complement strand
AGGGTACAGGAAGCATTAGCTAGGTGCTAGCTACATCTTAACTGGTCCTGGGTTGTACACACACAGTTTTCTGTTCATAGGCTCATTCAGCTACTGACTTCACATGATGCCTTGAATGTGGTACACACATTGGTCTTGTAATTTCTTCCTACTTGTCTTCACATTTAGGTAAACAGCTATGCCATCTTAATGAGTGAACCATTATAGGATAGTAACTACCTTAATCTATTGATTCCTTCTTTATGCACCTTTACACTGTTTTAGCCTCTGCTGTATAGATCCTGTTTACCAATATTATATTGCATCTTACATCATTCAAAGGGCTGTGTATCCTTCATATGTGACTTCACCTAGTTGGTTAGTAAGCCAATAAATTAGCCAAATTGTTCCACATCTGGGTGGAAGACATGCAGAAGATAAATGTCTGTCTTCCAAATTACCCATAGCTGTGTATGTGCCGTGCCATAATGAGAATGTGCATGTATGTATATTATAGGTATGTGTGAAAAGCTTTAAGCATTGTGTATGCGTGCACGCGCATGAGTATGCATGAGTGTGTGCGCGCGCGCGCGTGTGTGTGTGTGTGTGTGTGTGTGTGTGTGTGTGTGTGTGTGGCTGTGCGTGCATATGCATACGCGCGTGTGTGTGTGTGTGTGTGTGTGTGTGTGTGTGTGTGTGTGTGTGTGTAATTTGCTGTTTGTGCCTTACAGCAATATTAATTTAACTGCCTGGCACTCACAAAGTGCCAGCATACACTCTGGTTGCCCATGACCCTAAATTTGATTAAGCAGGTTACCAGAGAGTAAATGACAGTAGGTGCTGTGTTAATAAACATTCATTCCATTATCAAAAATGAAACTCCAGGTAATATAATGCAATGTCTAAAATGCTGTTTTCTGTCAGTTGTAATGCATAAGGCTTTTCTGTGTCATTCATATGTGATCGATGCATTAGAATACATCTAGCCTCACTTCATCTGCAGAATTCTCTTATGTCCAGTACAATTTATCCCTCTGTTTCTGCTTTTATCATTGAACACTCATAGTACATCAAGAAAGTAAGCCCTGAGATTGTATATTATTTGCAGAGTACTTGGTCTATACAGATACTCCAGAATGCTGAGGTGCTCTGATAATCGTAACGTGTTTAAATGAGATATGAGATGTTCTTCATGTTTCTCTGTTGCAGTCCTGACTTGTGGGATTTCCTGCTGTAGATATCCTTCGCCAGCCCGACTACCAGAGTAAAAATCTCCCTTCTCCTAAGGCTGGTGGACATCCTTCTCTGACATCAGCATGCTTGAGTATAAAGAGAGCAAACCGATGCCATTACATCAGTCTTTTCTTGCCAATGGAGCCCAAAGCAGTGTTTTAGTGATTTGGTCGGTCTGCACCACAGAGAAGTCTTCCAAAACAAAGTACCCCATTGGGGAACTCTTTTTCTTGGTTTAACTCATGTCAGATAAGGTTAACAATTGTCTCTGTTCACCTGTCTAAGCCCAGATCATGATGTCCCTAGTTGTTGTTTTTGTACACTTTTCAATTCTAGGACTATCAGGCATAGAGCCGAAATCTTAGCTAAGCATCTTAGTTTGCATTCTTCAGCACATCATTCAGTGGTGTCTGCCAGTTGTCACAAGTTGAGCTCCAAGTGTAAGAAAAACAAAGAAAAAAGATCCAGGCTTATGCCCTCAGACAGGAAGTCAACAACCATTCACTGTCAGCCAATCCCCCAAGGCTTATTATAGCTGAGGAAGGTGAGGTACACTCACAGCCCCCTTCTGTGACTGAGGTGGTGGTGCAGGCCTCTGTCGAGACCCTTACTAAGTTAGACATGCTATTGGGTCCCTCAACTTCTGCACAGGCCTTGGCTTTCAGTGCACCTTTTGGATCTGAAGTTACTCAGCAGTCCTTGGCTTCTGATGAGTGATCTTATACTTACGACGTTCCTTTCAGGCATCAGCCTGCATTGGTCCTGCCTTAAAAGCATCAGTATGGGGGAGGTACCTAGGCTCAAGGCTAAAGCTGTTTCTAAGAAGGGTTCTACCTCAGGTCCTATGCCTAGGCCTACTTGCCCCCACTCAGCAGGTTATCAGCAAGAACTGGTCAGGCTACCTAAGTACCTCATCTCCTTAGTCAGAGCTAGGCAACCCCCTTTGGAGTCTTCCCCAAGGAAAAGGAAGAGGAATCCTACCCCTAAAATTTTCTCTGAACCTCTGGAATCAGATGAGGATTCTGAGCAGGAGAGGTCTGTCTTTGAGGAGGGATCCTATCTTACTTCCTTTGAGGATTCAGTTTCTGAGGAGAATCTACCATCAGCCTCACCTCCAGAAGACATTGACTTTGAGGAAGCACTCCATGCCATGGGGTAACATTTCCAATGGAAGGCACAGGAATACCCACAATTTAAAAAGAGGGTTAAGAAGTTCCTAGAACACCCAGAACACAAACCTTTGGCTATTCCTGCTATATTGGAGGTGGTAGATGATGTTTTTATGGACTCTTCCCTGAACCCAGTCTCTGTACCCCCAGCTCCTTGAAAACCAGACAGGTTTTACAGGGTGCTGGACTCATATAAATACTTCATCAAGAACCCCTCTGCTGATCCAGAGGTTGTAAATCCAGGTCCCAAGGGAACAAAATCAGTTCTTCTAAGAATCCTTTACCTCTTGACAAGGAAAGCAGGGCTGTTGATAGGTTGGGTGAAAAAGTCTACACCTCTGCTACCCTAGCCATGAAAGCCCTTAACTGCCAGTTTTATATGATGAAATGCCAACAAAGTATTTTAGATAAAATGAAACAAAAGATTTCCTCTCTGGAGGACAGGAACATTTCTAAAGAATTGTTGGACCTTTGCCATTCCAGCTTCTAGGTGGCAGACACTCTTTATACTGTGACTATGATGCTATGGAGGCCTCTAGCCAAGCTGCTGTATATGGTTGTGTCATTAGAAGATATGCTTGGCTTAGGGAACAGAGTCTGCCAGACTATGTCAAATTCTAACTTCTCGATGCACCCCTGGATAAGGACTTCTGTTTGGGGCTAAAGGCTGAGGTTGTGCTAAAAAAAGATGGAAGACAAAACAAAATCTAAGCAAACTGTCAAGGAATTCCTCCAAGTTTAGCCTCCTAGGTTTATTAGGAATATCCCCACTATGCACTGGTCCTTTCCCTCTCAAACAAAAGGTGGTCAGAGGAAGCCTCAGAAGGAAAAGCCTCAAAGGCAGCAGCAATAAAAAAAAGCCTAGGCAGTGGTCCTCAGGAGCCTCCGGGTAGGGGAGTTGTAGGCTGCAGGGCCCTAGCAGAGAGCAGCAATGACTCTTTCTTTCCCATGCCCCAACTACCACCCTATCCAAAACAGATAGGAGGAAGACAAGGAGGAAGGCTATCCATGTTAAAAGAAATCTGGTCCTTTATTACTTCAGACAAGTGGGTTCTGAAGGTTATCTTTGATGCTTACAAGTTCACTTTCAAAGAGCCATTAAGACACTCAGGTTACCCAGATGTTCCAAAAAATGAAAGAGTGGAGGCCCTTTCTCAAATTCACAACCTATGTGCACAGAGCTCAGTGGAACCAGTACTAGATCATCAAATAGGGAGAGGGTTGTACTCCAGGTTATTCCTGGTCCACAGAAAGGAAGGCTCTTAGCGCCCTATCCTAGACCTGTCCAGCATCAATTAGTCCCTGCTGGTACCAAAGTTCAGAATGTTGGCTCTTCAAAAATGCCTCCCCATGATAGTCCCTCAGGCCTTAAATGTCACCTTGGACTTAAAAGATGCTTACTTGCACATTCCTGAAGAGTAATCTTGCAGAAGTTTTCTTTGCTTCAGGGAAGGTAACAGTCAGTTTCAATTCTCTGCACTGCCCTTTGGCTTGTCTATTGCTCCCAGGGTCTTCACAAAGTGTTTAGTTCCTGTGATAACCTTCTGCAGAACAAGAGTCACCCCTATCTGGACGACTGCATCATTTAAGCCATGACTCAGTCAAAGCTCCTCAAGGATCTGGCCTTCACCTAAACCTCCTTACCTTTTTGAGGTTCACCATAAATCTTTCCAAATCCAACACAGACCCATCCACCAGAATAGTTTTCCTGGGGGCTGTTCTGGATTCCTCCCTTCAAAAGGCCTTCCTCCCTCTAGAAAAGGTCTCCTTCCTGACACAATACTTACAAAACATTATGCATAGACAGTGCCTCTCAGTCAAAGAATACCTCAGAGCATAAGGTTATGTGGCATCTTGTGCCCTCATGATCTCTCTAGTCAGGCTACACATGAGGAAGTTCCAGTGGTACCTCAAGAATCATTGGTGCCTGTACTCACAGTCCCTGGAGACAGAAATTCCACTGATCCCGTGCCTCAAGGAGGAATTTGCATGGTGGACACGGGCATGTACCCAGAACCCTCAGGTTCATCCCTCTGGACAAAACATTAACCACAGATGCTTCAGAGACAGCCTGGGGTGCTCATTTCCAGCACCTTCAATCTCAAGACAGATGGGAAAATCAATTCAGGCACAAGCACATAAACTGGAAAGAACTGATGGCAGTGCAAAAGGGCCTAGTGGCTTTCAAAGATCAGTGGAAACCAGGGGTCCTGCTTGCCAAAACAAGCAACACCACGGTTATGTGGTACATAAACAAAGAAGGGGGCACACACCCTTACCTTCTTTGTTAACTTGTGATGCAGATCTGGGAGACAGCTCACTCTCTGGGGTTGCACCTCATGGCACAATACCTCCCAGGGTCTAAAAACACTCTAGTAGATCATCTCAGCAGGAACTCGATGGATCCCCATGACTAGCATCTGCATCAGGAAACATTTCTTAGTATAGTCCAGAAATGGGGATCCCCACAGATAGACCTGTTTGCCACCAAAGAAAATGCTCAGCTAAAGAAATTCTCTTCCAGGAGCAAACTACTCACAGCCTGGAGGACAGATATATTCCCCTTCCTTTGGAGCCACCTGTTCCTTTATGTGTTACCTCCCCTGCCTCTTCTTCCAAGGGTCCTCCTAAAAATCAGGAAGGAAGGCCCAAGGGTCATCCTGATAGCCCCAGACTGAACCAGGCAGCAATGGTATCCCCTGCTACTGAGTTTAACCAGTGAAAACCCTGGCAGTTATCTCAGAGATTGGACCTTCTGTCTCAGGACAAGGGGAGGTTTGTGCATGTCATCCTACAGACTCTCAAACTCTTGGCCCGGATAATTCCACAAAATGCTACTGTAAGCTCATCCTAAGCAGATAAGTTCAAGACATTCTCAAAGAGGCTAAAAGACCTAGTACTAGGAAGTCATACTCAGCCAAGTGGAAAACATTCTGCATTTGGTGTCAGCAGCAAGGCCTCCATCCTAAATCAGCCAATATGCCTGTCATTGTAAATTATCTGGCTACCCTGGTGGACAGAGGCCTATCCTTTTCTTCCATCAAGATTCATGCCTTTGCCATTTCAACCCACTTTCCTACTATTTCTCCTATCTTTTCCCACCCTCTGATGAAACAGCTGCTTAGGGAAGTGGTCCACCTCAGACCTCCCAGGAGACAACCCACACCTCCATGGGACCTCAGTTGTGTTCTTGAAAAACTGATGTTACGTTGCCCCCTTTGAACCGGCCATTTCTGCTGATATAAAATTTCTGACCTGAAGACTGCTGTTTTACTGGCTATCACCTCAGCTAGAAGGGTCTCTGAGCTACAGGCTCTCATGGTAGTGGAACCATTTTTCATATTCCACCCAGACAGAGTATCACTCAGGACTAATTCATCCTTTATGCCCAAGGAGGTCACAGACACATCCTTGAATCAAGCCATACAGTTGCCCACCTTGTTCTTCAAGCCTCAGAACAAGTAGGAAATAATCCTTCACTCGTTGGATATGCACAAACAGCTTTGCTACTACCTTGCAGAACTAAATCCTTCAGGAAATCCTACCAGCCCTCTGCGTCCTTTGTCACTGCACTGAAGGGAAACCAGTCTCCAAACAGACTATATCTCTAAGTGGATCTCCCACTGTATTTCCTTTTGTTACAGTCATCTTGGCAAGAAGCCTCCTGAAACTGTAAGGACTCACTCTACTAGGGTACTTCTACCTCTGCTGCCTTCTTGAAAGGAGTACCTACCAAAGACATTTTGGAAGCTTCTACCTGGTCATCTGGGCATACCCTTACCAAACACTACCACTTATCAGCCTTTTCCAGGTCTAGAGCAGGATTTGCCACTGCCATCTTGCAGGGCATCCTCTCTTCTCCATAATCTACCTTCCACGCTCATTTCAGCTTTGGGAATCATCCCACAATTCAGGACTGCAACAATGAAGCACAAAGAACATAGTACAGTTGTGTACACTTACCATAAATGTAGATGTTTGAGTGCATTCACTGTTGCCATCTTTTTTCTCTTCCTCCTTCCCTTTTTTTACCTACAGTAGTAGTCTGCTTCTATTTTCTGCACTATCCAAAGGACACCCTTGTTATTTACCCCGCAGGTCCCTTTTTTAGCCTTTGTCTCCTGCTTATGCTTCATCCAGGGAGCTCCTACCTTTTAATGGCAAGAAAAAAAACGATATAATGGCCTCAGCTGGCTGCCATTATCATAGTTCACCCCAGATTCTTCATACAGTAATTTTCTTCATGACAGTTTATTTTTATGACATTTCCTAATTTTTAGTTTCCACCTCTTTTATGTTATAAATATAGTAAATTTCATGATCCTGTCTTGTAGTTAAGCTGATGCTATGCCTTGCCATCTTCTTCAAACTCACAGTCAGCTCTTCACTCAGTAAAGGATTTGTATCTTCATGTATATGCACCCCCTTTTATTAATTTACAGTCAGTTAAGAACAAACATGGCATCATAAAAATATAGCACTGCTCATGTTTAAAGGATATGATTGAGTTTATGGGGATAATCTCGATAGCATTTGCATTAATCTACGTAGAACTTGATTACAATCAGTTTTGTGCATATGGTTTCTTGCCAACTTTCATTATGGTGACTGATCCAAAATTATGTTTTTGTTTTTCTGATGGGGACTTCACCCTTGCTTCTCTTACTTAAGGGTGGCTGCAAACTTCATGATCCTGCTACATAATGGGTGTTGCTTTGAGATCTTAATGTTCACTTAGAAAAGATTCATCTTAGGGTAACAATGATGGAAGTTAAACCATCCACTGTATGACCTGCCAGTAAACCCCAGCACATTCAAAGGTACCCCAACAATATAATAAATCCCTTACAAAAACAACTGACAATCAGCATATCTTCTTGTTTGATTTCACAGCTACATGCCAAATGTAGACAATGAAGTGAACAGCTCTAAAATTTAGCAATTGCAAACCTGTGCCAGCATCTGATTCAACATCCCAATGTTATGCTTCATTGAAATGGAAGAAAAGGGATGTAATTTATCAGTCTCAGCAGTAATTCAGCAGGTACACAGCAAAGAAAAGCTGATGTTCCTCATTCACACGGCCACAGTGGTATATGGGTTCTATGCCTGCACAAATCCACATTGGTAGCTTTTCAGAGCTCATAATTCCCTCCTCTAGGTCCCTTTGACAGGGGATCGACTAATCCCCTCCCATCAGGGAAAGCCAAACCCTGTCAAAGGAAATCAGTTGTTCAGTCTTTTAGTGCCAGCTATAGGAATCGGGTTTATTTGACTTCATTGCATTTTCAGAAATTTGAAATTCACATGGTTCAGACTATATGATTGAGTTTCCAAAAACTCAAAATAAAAGAAAAAAACAAATCTATGTTTTTGCAGGGGCCAGCCCCCACCCCCACCCCTGCGGTCCCCACACTCCTTCAGACTTCAAATTATATATACCAACTCTGAGATTACACTACAGTGAAGAAAAGGGTAAATTCCATGATCCCCACAGTGCTGCAATCTGGATAGAACTGCTTCAAATGAGAATTTACCCTTTACCCTACTGAAATGTGACCTCAGAGTTGGTATATGTAATTTGCAGGGGGTGTGAGGGTGCATGGAAGTGCTTACCCCCTGCAAAAATGTATACTTTTTTTTCTGAGTTTTTGGAAACTCGATCACATGGTTCTTAACCCCATGAATTTTGAGTTTCCAAAAATTTGATGACGTCATATAAACCCATAGGAATCACACACAGTTGAATCCCCCGACAGCCTGCATTGGTGGCTTGTAGAATCCAGACTAAGACAAGATCTATTTGGGAATTTCCCTTACCCTTTATTATTATATACGTTTGATTTCTTTCTGTTTTATTTAAAAATATATTAATACATGTCAACCTTTTATTTTAATATACTTGCTATTTTCTACTATTGTTAATCCCCGTGGGAATTCTAACTTTCTACTTTATTGTTCATATGCATAATCCTGCTTGTAAGCAGTTATATGGCTTGTTTAATGTGCTTTATTGCTTGTACTGGGAAACTGAATTTCCGTAGTGCTAGCTGAACACTAGGGACTGTCTTCTGCATGTAGAGCCACAATTAAATCACTCCTCTTGTTTCTGTTGTTTATCTGCTTCATTTTGATTTCTGACTTGAAAATATTACATAGTTTCACTTTTCTCTTAATGTTATATATTTACTACTGTTTTAACACTTCTGTAGCAGCATTAAATCACAGTTTTACTAGAAATTACTTTATTTGCATTTTCTATGGAGATATTTCCATACTTTTCCTTGGAAATGTTTAATTAAATGCTTTTATGCTGGTTTAAAGGTTTTATATTTGATTTAAGGGCATATATTTGATTTTTGGCATTGTATGGACAAGTGAATTTTACTTGGGTGTGCTGTTGTATAGTATACTGTGCAAGCTGTAGTACAAGGATTAGCACATTTTAAACTGTTTCTAATATATTTTATGCAGTTTAGCCCTATTTGCTATGTGGGGACATAGTTTATTGTTTCTGTTTTTGCTGCCCTTAATCAGTTTTAATAGTGTCAGTGTATTATTCTGGCTGGTGAATTTTCCTCTTAATTGATGGATCCTGATACAGATGCCCCCAATAAAACCAGGTTGCACCTAAAAAGAACAAATTCAGCAAAAACATGCCTCAGTCTACAGTTTGTGAGTCTGTTGTTGCCTTAAGCCAGCCCTCGGACCATTTACCTTCCCCCAGTCACTCTTTGGTTGAGCCCACGGCCCTGTGTGGTTCATGGGTCAGACACATCCCCTGGGTCTGTTCCAGTATTTGGCTCAGGTACAAGAGAACCAAACCCTTTAGGTGCCAGAGAGGTCCAGGATAAGAGACCCCTTGCCTGACATAATTGTTTTTCTCAAGATATTTTGTCCAGTAGTGTAGTTCACAGTAAAAAGAAACAGAATCTTCACCACATTGTAGACAGTTGGGTTATTACCATGAATAGGGCTGATGTGTTTTATTAGCCAAGAATGTATCTGATGTTGTCAATCTTCATTTTATCCTTGAAAGATGGGTTTGGTTCGGATATCAAAACTGACTTGGCTGTTACTACTGCTCGCACCAGCCAAAAACTCTTGAGCTTCACCTCTAGCCACAATCCCAATCTCTCAATTACCTCAGATCTAATTTCCTGCTTTCTGAAATGGTTGCATTTGTCTTTGCTCTTGAGTTTCAGTGTGTTAGGTAATTTCTGTTTGTTTATTTCTCTCCTTCTCTTGTTCTGCTATTCCTTATTTTTTTTCTTACACTTAGTGTATTTGTATAGTACTATTGTTGATACTTCGTTCCCTTTACACTTCTGTGTAAAGGGAAAAAGTTTTTTTTTTCCTGTCAAAAAGAGCTGACACTTGAAATTTCACTTATGTAGCACGTGTTTCCTAAATGACAATAATGTTTCTTTAAATGTTTGAATCTTTGTAATTTCCCACTATCATCAATAGTTCCCTCTATCTCTGTTGTCATTCTTACCCATTTTCCCATACACGATTGTGTACTCCTCTGACTATCATTGCTGATAGTTTTTCTTCCCACTCTCCTATTGTAAAAAATAAAAATAAAAAAATAAATATTTTCTGTCAGTTCTTTTTATTTTCTTAGTGTGAGTGTGAGAGTAAGTGGTTGTCTTCTGGCTGTATATCCTTTGTTGACATGGCTGAGAAAGATTAAAGGCCCCTCTGGCTTTAAAAATTGCCAGAAGTGCGGCCACAAAACACCTTCATCAGATTTTCATTCTCTCTGCATCTATTGTCTTGGTCCCCTCCACTTACAAGAAGACTGCAGCATTTATAATGCATTTAGCCATCGAGCCCTTGTTGAAAGGTGCAATAAGTTAATTATGAAAGGCCTGCTTCCTTCAGCATTTGGTGAAGCCCTATTTTCTGCGGACAGAGCTAAAACAGACATCTCATCCCCCTCGTTCTCATCTTCTGTGGACAAAGAGAAGAAAAGAAATCTGTCCATTTTGACCTCTCTGTCAGTTCAGAAAGCGAAGAACCTGAAACCCTCCGTTTCAAAAGTGTTTACAAAACCGCAGGCCTCTGCTTCTAAAACCCCTGTGCCAACAACTACTTCAGCACCTATTGTTATCTCAAGTCCTTCAACTTCAAAGGTTCTCGGTGCAAGAAAGCATTTCAGCTCCACCTTCCATGATTAAGGACATAATACCTTGAACTACTTGTTTGCCTTCTGTTGACCCTTTCACTGGAGAGTTCCTAGAGGTTTTTCTGCAGAGGCCTAAGACTCTTTCTGCTTCGTCCATCTGCTCCACCAAAAGTCTTTCTGAACTTGATGTGGAGAGATTGGTGAACAAAATTATATGGCCTAGAGGAATTTAAGGCCCCCCTTTCGGTTCCAACCCCCTTGGTCTTGGCACCGAAACTTCCTTTACCCCGCTAACTACTGCTCCTCTAACTTCCTCTGAGGCCTTAGAGTCATCTGTTCCAGATCTCCTGGCACTGACTGTACCAGCTCTGGAGTTATTAGTTTCTTCAGAACTGGTAGTTACCCTGAGCTTTTCAGTGCATCGGAACTGGAGACCTCCCGGAGCCGTATCTACCCTGTCAGTTCCGGGGGGGGGGGGGAGGTATTGACTCCAGGTTTTTTTGAGACATCCCTGCTGCTTGGAGCTTTGGCTTAAGTTAGTTCAGCATTGGTTTCTGTCTCAAGGGTTGGTTCTTTAGCGAGGGGAGTGACCTCGGTCCCAAGGCAGTCTATCTCAATTCCAGGCTTCCTTCCTTCCTTCTGGGGGGGGGGCACCCTTCAAGGCTATGGAGAGGGTCATCTTACTTATACTGACTCAGTCTGCGCTTCCCCCTCAGAACAGGTGCCACCCTCTAGCTGGATTATTCCTCCTGCTTCT
The DNA here is from genome assembly GCF_019279795.1 of Protopterus annectens. NCBI lineage: Eukaryota > Metazoa > Chordata > Ceratodontiformes > Protopteridae > Protopterus > Protopterus annectens. The sequence continues at coordinate 161,574,409 of NC_056744.1, read as the reverse complement.
TCACTGGGAGAACGGGTGCCAAAGTCATAGGTTTCCAAAGTCTCATTTGGAAACATCTTAGAAATTTTAAAACAGAGCGGTGGCTGGATGTTCCAAAACCCTTTCTCTGAGGATTCTATTTATCTGCAGGCTTTCACCACCCACCCATCTAACTCTTGGGTGACTCCACTTGCTGATGAACTCATTCAGTTGATTTCACAGTGGGCAGAGAAAGCTCCAGACACCATCAAGCCCATCCCAAAAAGACCTGATAAAATACTATCTGACCTCAAGGATAAGCAATTCTGGGCCAAGGGGTTAACTGTAGATGCCATGGTCTTAGTGGCCATCACTAAAAAGGAACTTACTGAGGAGAGTTACTGTGTCCCTCTGCCCAACAGGGAGTCTTGGGCTATGGACAGATTTGAGAAGTGGGTCTACACTTCACTGACCTTCACTATAAGGTACTTGAACTTCTTGGCACATTTCACCAGACTCCAACGAGGTCTAATTAAGGAATTGTCAGACACCCTGGCAGGAGCTGTAGCTGAGGGAGTCCAAGAGAAAGTGGGTTCCCAGTTAACCACCCTGGAGTCTGTGTCTTAATTTGTCCATGAGGCTGATCGCTCATACAGCCAAAGAGACTTCCAGAACAGTGGGTACAGGCATAACCATAAAGAGACATGCCTGGATGTGCCTATGTGACTTTGTGGAACCATTCAAGTCTTATTTCATCAATGCTCCCTTTGACGGAACATGCTTGTTTGGCCCAAAAGAAAAAGAAACTTTATCCATGTGTGAGAAGGATGGTAAGACCCTTTCTGCTGTGGGCATATGTTTCTCCATCCCCCAAAGGTCCTTTTCTAGTAACCAGAGGAGTGGTGGGTAAATGTGGTTCAAAAAATCCCAAGGACCTTCCCAAGACACACTTGGAGGGAGTTCCCCTAGGGGCAGAGGGGGGAACCAGAATGGAAGATGTTGCCCTCACTGCAGAGATGTTCTGCAAAACCAGTGCTTCAGGGATTCCTTTCCAGGTAGGCCCTAACAGCTCTCCTGAAGGGAGACCTGATTGTCTTCCTCTGGAAGCAGTCGGTGGGAAACTTGTCCTTGCACCTAAATGCCTGGCTAAACATAACAACAGATTTCTGGGTGCAGCGGATTGTATCCAGAGGCTATATCATTCCATTTTCTCAACTTCCTCCTGTACACAATCAAATCCCCAATATTCCACCCAATCAGAGGGATTCAGCACTGCAAAAAATTCAAAAACTGCTGGACAAAAGCGTCATCCAAGAAGTCTCACCAGACCAGACAGGATCTGGAACCTACTCAAGATTTTTATTAGTGCCAAAAAAAGACGGGACTGAAGAGCAATTTTGAATCTCAGTGTGCTGAGCAAATCAGTTCAGCAAACAAAGTTCAGGATGGTCACAGTACAGTCTATTCTTCGCTTTCTGAATAAGATGACTGGATGTGCTCAACAGACCTTCAGGATGAATATTAACATATAAAAATGGACAAATGCTGCTGAAAGTTCCTCTGCTTCTGGCTGGGAGCCAGTCATTACCAATTCAGAGTACTGCCCTTTGGCCTCACCACATCCCCCAGGGTGTTCAGCAAATGGATGGCAGTAGTGGGCTCACATGAGACTGCAAGGATTCTGAGTGTTTCCATACTTGGATGAGTGGCTGATAACCACTTCCACCAGGCATCAGTTAATAGTAGCCAGAGATTATACTCTCTATATCTGTGCCCATCTAGGGATTATGTTAAATCTCGAAAAATCACATTTAATGCAAACGCAAAATCTGGAATTCATAGGGGCAGTTATAAATACTCAAACTACTATAGCATCTTTTCCTCCAGAAAGACTTCAGAGAATAGTAGTACAAGTTTAAAAGATACTCCGCAGAAAAAGGGTTCCTGCCCAACTAGTTTTGCAGGCTCTAGAGTTGATGGTAGCATCAACTCTAGTACCCTTAGCCAAGTTACATATAAGAATTCTACAATGGCTACTAGCTTCTCAGTGGTCTATCCTTCATCAGCCTTTGTCAGACCAAATTCTGATAATCAATTATTGCAAGAGGGATCTTTTTTGGTGGACGAATTCAGAACAAATTCTCAGTGGTTGCCCCTTTGTTCCTTTGTTCTTCCAGAGCCCATGGCCATAGTGACCACAGACGCCTCCCAGATGGGGTGGGGGGCCTTATCTGGGCAAGATGGTCCAAGGCACTTGGTCCCCATTAGAGGTCATCTTGCACATCAGTGTCCTGGAGCTAAAAGTGCTGCTTCCTGTGTTGCAGGCCTTTCAGACAGCTCTTCCTCAGGGGACTATTGCAGTTCAAACAGACACTATGTCACTGGTTTGATACATCAACAAACAGGGAGGAACCAATTCTTACGCCTTTTGTTGAGAAGCCCCCAGATTGTGGCAGTGGGTGGTCTATTCCAACCACTTTCTAATAGCAATGCACATTCCGGGGAGTTCCAGTGTGATTGCAGAAAACTGAGCAGATGCATCCTTCAGCTTCATGAGTGGTATCTCAATCCAAAAGTGGCGAAAATGATCTTCAGTCATTGGGGTCGACTTTGCTGTGAACTCTCTGCTTCTCCCCTAAACAACACGTGCAGCAACTACTTTGCCCTGATTCCCCCTCCCGGGAAGTTAGTGCTCTTCTGCACAATTGGCTGTCAGGTCTCCTGTATGCATTTCCCCTGCTACCTCTAATCCCAAAATTCCTACAGAAACCACTAAGCTTGAAAAGCACAGTCATCCTCATTGCACGCTTTTGGCATCAATAGATTTGGTTCCCCTTTCTTTGACCTTATCTGATTTGACAACCTTGGATTCTGGACCCAGTTCCAGAACTTCTGTCACATCCAGATGGTCTTGTTCACCCAGACATTCTGAACCTCAAGCTGACAGCGTGGTTCCTCTCAATTTCATTAGTTGCCAGGCATCCTAATATTTCCTCTACGGTACACTACATCCTTTTGTCGGCTCATAAACCTTCCACTTAAAAACTGTACTATAGTAAATGGAAGAGACTCACCATTTGGGCCCTTAAAAAGCAAATAAACCCCTTTTCTACTTCTGTAGAGCACATCTTAGACTTTTTAGCTTCTCTTTTCAATGCTGAAGCTTCTCCTTCCACCATTAGATTACAGATAGCTGCAATTTCTAATTTTCACAATGTTATAGAAGAATTTTCTTTAGCCTCTCATAGACTTTGTAAATTGGTCCTAAGAGGCACACTTTTGCTAAAACCCCCTTTCAAAGATCCCATGCCGCCTTGGGATCCGAACTTAGCATTACATGCATGATACATTCTCCCTTGAGCCCTCAGCAGAATGTGGCCTGAAGTTTTTTATCTTGGAAAATACTTTTTCTGATAGCCATCATCTCCTCCAGAAGAGTTTCAGAGATCCAGGCATTGTCATCTGAACCCCCATATCTGATTTTCCACAAAGATAGTCTCTTTACGAATACATCCCTTCTTTCTACCCAAGGTAGTATCAGAGGCTAACATCAATCAAAGCATTAATTTACTGGTTTTCTTCCCTCATTATTCCAACAAAGTGGAGTATGTCTTACATTTACTTGATGTTCATAGACAATTATGATTCTTCACAGAATAAGACATTAGAAAATCAAGTCAACTGTTTCTTTCCTTTTCCAGTAAAGTTGGATAAGGCAGTCAGCAAGGTAACTCTGGCAAAATGGTTGAAAGATTGTATTTCATTTATTTATAAGAATAAATTAACGTTGCCTAAGCCTGTGAAAGCATATTCTGCAAGATTTGTAGCCACTTTGGCAGTTTTCCATTCCAGAGCTTCAATGGATGATATATGTGCAGCAGCTACTTGGACTTCTCCTCATGCCTTTATTATTTATTTATTTATTAATTTGACATTTTTTTGACTGTGTTAGTCCGACTAAGCCAAAGCCCTTTTTCAGCGAAGGCCCAGGAAGAAAAGCTCCACAATTTGCAGTACATGTAACATAACAAAAGTAACATAACAAAAAGTAGATACAGTCAGATTATAAAAACATTAATTAACAGTACAATGAAGTACATGATTAACCTACACAGAGAGATAAATCATTCTACATTTTGAACATAATCAACACCGTCAGTTCAGTGAGTAGTAACAACAGTATGTGAAGCAGCTTAACTGCTATATATCATGAGTTTTCTCCTGATTTGTCTTTCTCATTAGAAATTGGACTTGGTCTCTAGAGGAAGATTGGCCTTTGGCTCAGTGGTGCTCAGGAATATCCTTCCATGAGTTCACCCAAGAGTTTTCTCTTGATTTCTCTTTCTCATTAGAAACTGGACTTGGTCTCTAGCGGAAGATTGGCCTTTGGATCAGTGGTGCTCAGGAATATTCTTCCATGAGTTCACCCAAGAGTTTTCTCTTGATTTCTCTTTCTCATTAGAAACTGGACTTGGTCTCTAGCGGAAGACTGGCCTTTGGATCAGTGGTGCTCAGGAATATTCTTCCATGAGTTCACCCAAGATTTTAGGTAGCTGGGGACTCTGTCCCATCTGTCAAGGATAAAATGAAGATTGACAGCATTAGATAAAGAAATTATGTACGCACTAACTGTAACATTCCATCTGTGTTGTCTATCCTCATTTATCCCTGACTTCCCTCCCTCCTTCCCCTGTCTTCAAAGATTTGTTTGCTGGAGCGGATGATGTATCCTTGAGGTATAATGTTTATTCAAGCACAGTAAAATATGGCTTCCATCTGGCTTCCTTTCTATTTACCTATATATGTATATATTAATGCATATATCTGTTTATTTGTTTGCATGCTTTCTGAAACTCGATCTGAGGTAATTGAGAGAGAGGGACTGTGGGTAGACATGAAGCTTGAGAGTTTTTGGCTGGTGCAGGCTGTAGTAATGGCCGAATTGGTTCCGATATAGGAACCAAACCCATCTGTGAAAGATAAATAAAGATAGACAACACAAATGGAAAGTTGTTGTAAGTACATAACTTCATTTTTACAGTCAGCTAATCTCATAGGCTATCCTTCTATTTAGAATGACTATGGGGATACCTTCTCTAGAGATTAATCTGTGGCCACAGATTTTGATGCAGACTTTGATGCTGGCAGAAGTGAACATTCTGTGTCTTTCCAATCTGAATCTTCAGAAGTTGATTAGTTTCAAAAATCCAAGCAAGTGTTCACCTTTCCACAGATGCTAGCCAGGTTACAGGCGTATTTGGCTGGAAGCAATCTGGAGCTATGGCAGGGATTGCAGAGTTTATGATCTTATTGCTGATGAGATTCAAAATGTTTTGGCTGTTCCTTCCCTTTTACTGGCCTTTGAATATATCCATAAAACTGCATGCAAAACTTCTTTGGCTAGTGAACCAGTTCCTGTAAAGGCTATAAAGAAATACAAGTTGTACTGTGATTGTGCAGCTCTCTTTTCTCTTTTGTCAGATGACCCAGCTGTGGTTTCTTTATCTGCTAACTCTAAGAAGAGGGCTTTGGCTTCTTTTAATCCTAGAACCTGGATAAAATTGGAAAGTGTTTAGAATATGAGAGAAAAAAGTACTTCACCACTTGTGGTTTTCAGATTCCCGTTTAGTCATCACAGGCAGCATCACAGTCGTGTCTTACCTGAACAGATATGGGAGTACAAGGTCATACCCCCTTTATCAGTTGGTAGTGATGGCCTAGGAGCTAGCCTTATAGAATTCTCTGATGCTTCAGGTGTTATACATCATGCAGAGCAAAACATAGTGGCAGACAGACTAAACAGATCCCGGATGCACCCTCATGATTGGAAACTCAGGACAGATGTCTTCCAGAATTTGATCCGGATGTGGGGAGCACCTCAAATAGATCTTCTCACTTCCTTTCATAACAGACATTTGGAAAAATTCTGTTGCAGACTTGCAGACATCCTTGCAGCCATGCATGGTTGACAGGTGCATTCTAATTCCCTTGGACAGAAATGTTCCTTGATGCATTTCTACCATTTTTGCGGATGCACAAAGTACTTCTGAAGATTCAGAAAGAATTAGCAAAGATCATTGTAGTGATTCCCTATTGGCCCAGGAAAAGTTGGTTCTCCCTTTTAATGGAATTGGTCAAAGGCAAGTACCACAAGATTTCTCAAACTGTGGATCTCCTCACAAAGTGTCATGGTCAACTGGTGCACCCCAGCTTAGAGCAATTGCAGCTGGCTGCCAGGATGATTCTATTCTGAAACCTTTCAGGCACTTGTTCCATGAGGATATGCAGCAGGTATTGAAAGAAGGAAGAAAACTTGCAAATAGAAAATCATGTTTACAAGTGGAAGAGGATTTAGAGATGGTGCCTATCCAATAACAGAGGGCCCAGCATGGTATCTCCTCCTCTGGTTTTGAAATCTTTGTGTGAGCTACCCAACAATGGTTTATCGTATGCATCTATTAAGGTGCATTTTGTGACCATCTCTTGTCTGCCCAGGGGTCTGTATCTTTTTGTCTCTTTTTGAGGTCAAACAGTTTGTGAAAGGTTTGCACTTGAGACCCCCTCAGAAGCAAATTCATCCTCCTTGAGATCTCAAATTTGTTTTGGAAAATTTTACCTCATCTATTTTTGAACCTGACTTTCAGGCTGATTAAAAGTTTCTGACTTGGAAAACTGCTTTGCTTATTGCTATGACATCTACACGGTGAATTTCTCAGATGTAAGCTGTCACGGTGGGCCAACCTTCTCTGATTTTCCACAAGGACAGGGTTGTTTTACACACTAATTCATTGTTCCTGCCAAAATCTGTTTCTGAATTTACCCTGAATAAAGCCATCAATCTCACAGTTTTCTTTCCAGAACCTTAAAATACATAAGAGAAGATTCTGCATACTTTAGATGTGCACAGACAGCTCAGGTTCTACCTTGATAGAATTATATGCTTCTGCAAAGCTGAGCAGCTGTTTATTTCCTATTCTGGGGCTAAGAAGTGCCGGCTTGTCACTGAGAAAACAATTACTCATTGGTTGTCTTCTGCTGTTGTTTTTTTTTTTGTTACTCCCACCATAGTACATGTATTCCTGGCAAGGTTAAAGCACATTCCACCAGATCTTTATCCTCTTTCATGGCATATTGGAAAGGAGTCAACTTTGGAAACATTCTAGAGGCAGTAATCTGGTCCTATGTTCATACCTTTAGAAAGCACTAGAAACTGGAGTTCTCAAGTTACACTGCAGTCTTTGTGATGACCATTGTCCAGGGGCTGGATCCTTATCCTTTCATATGCCCCTGAGGCAGTGTGAATGATGAACATAGTACAGCTGTGTACCTTCTACTAACCTGTAACAGTTACAGTAGATATTTGAATTTCACAGTGTCTCAGTGGCAGCACACAGCCATCATCCCCCTTATTATGTCTGTCTATATATATCTATATATATATCTTTATATATATATATATATATATATATATATATATATATATATATATATGGGAACACTTCACATAATCGAATTATTAAAATCTCGATTTGCATATGGTCGAGACCATATGATCGAGATTTTAATAAATCGAATGTGTGTAGTGTTCCGAAATAACACTTTACTTACCTGAATACATTACGTGCACACAGAGGCAAGTATTGTTGCATGCCTTGTGTGTACGTAATGTATTTTTTGTTTCGTGGTGTTGGCAGGAATTAAAGAAATCTCCGCTTTGCTTCTGCATACAGCGCAAGACGGAGATTTCCATCTCCCACTGTAGCGATCTTGGAGTTGGTATATTTAAGTAGGGGTGTGGGGCACAGCCCCCATTATTGGTGCAGGGGCGAAGCCCCCCTGCAAAAGCGAAGCTTGTGGTTTTTTTTTGCTTTAATGGTTTCCCTTCAGAAGTTCGAGTTTCCGAAACTCGAGCTTTTGGTTTCGGTTATTTGTAGTTCGAGATTTCGGAAATTCGATCTGCTGAAGTGAATCCATATATATATATATATATATATATATAAATGTATATATATCGCTAACTGTTGGTTGGCTTTGATTATTTGTTTTGGTGGGTTTTTTTTCTTTTTGGCTGCAGATTGGATGGTTTCAGGAAATTCTTTCTCCTGGTCCTTCTTGGTTCTTCTTTCTTAGCACTACAAGCCTTTAAAACTGACTTCCTGTGACAAGAGTTAGGCTTCCCCTGATGGGAGGGGCTTAGCCAATGTCCTATCACAGTGAGTTAGAGGGCATAATGCTGAACTCTGGAAAGCTGCTAGTGTGTATTTGTGCAGGCACAGAACCCATATGCCACTAAGACAATGTGAAATTTAAACATCTACTTTTACAGGTAGATAGAACAGATGTACTTTCTGTTGCCTCTTTTTGCAAACAACATAAAAGAAACTTCCCGGAAATTCCTGCTTCCTGCATCCCACATTTGTTGGTATTGAGGGTTGAGGGAGAATCAGACAGAGAGAGAGAGAGAGAAACATTAAGAGGGAGAAGCTTACAGAAGCAGAAGCAAAGGAACATTAAAAAGTGATAAGAATGGTGGAAGTATGGAGATGTCATTTACAATTTATAGTTATTTATATTATATTCACAAAGCAAACTTCTACGCCATTACTTCTTGCCGATAGATTATACTTGCTAGTATTGGATATAATGTGATGAACAGTATTATTAAAAAACAAACAGTCCACAAAACCTACAAAAATATTTGTTTGTTCTTATTTTCTTATTCCATTTGAGTACTTGTTTGGTCTAATTGGACATGGCCTTTTTACATCACGTACCTATGAAGGAATGCTCTGGCACTAAACAATGCATTATGTATGAGTAAGAAATACAATACAGAGTTGTGTAATAAACATTAAGCAGTATCAAAAATTCTTTCAGTTTATTATAATCACGTCATGGAGATGATCCTGTTAATATAGCATGGCATTTAACCAAAAAAGTTCAATATAAGAAAGGCAGCCTTTGATTAAATCTGCTATAAATCAGGCATGTTTCCATAGAGCTCTCCACTACATCAGCAATGGTTAGCATTGTCCCATATCATAGCAAATGTCTAGACAGTAAAATTTCCCTATAAAGTTAGGATTAGGTTTGAAACCTGTTAAACAGTGTGGCATTGCATAGAATTAATCTTTGAACATTGAATAGCACTGCAATATCTTAACATTATGTAACATGCTGCCCTTAACTCCAGAAACTATTCCAAGAGGTCCCTGTTTAAACCCACTCCTTGATCTTAAATAGCCCACCCTGTTAGAGCATGGGACAACATGGCTATGCAATTTCCAAATCCCTATGGCCAGCTTGGTAAATTTGGGTCCTTGATGCAATGTAGCAATTGTTTCATTTTCACAGGCAGCCAGTTAATCATTAAAGAAAATAACACAATATGCAAGAGATGTAAATACACAACTTCCTTGGAGGCTAAAATCTTGCATACAGATGAGATTGTCAAGAAAACCCACACTACATTCCCCACACATGCCACTGATTGCGCACCCACAAATTGCCTTATGCTGAGGAGTTTAAAAAAACCTTCCCAAATCTCCAAGACCTCCAAAGCTGCCTAATAATAGCACTGCTCTACAGCAATCACTAAAGCACACACCAAAAGCAACACCAAACATCTCAAATAAGCCTACATCCAACGATCCTCCAAGACCAAAGCCCATAAGGCAAGCATATGCTTTACCTAATACTCTTGTCATTGGGGATTCCATTATGTGACACACAGATGCTCCACTGACCAGGTTAGACAAGGGGAAGTTGCCTATCTGGAGCCAGGATCCGCAATATCACACATACACTCAAGTCACTGCACCCCAGGTACCAATATGATTCTATTATAATCCATGTGGGTATAAATGAACTGAGATGTACCTCACTTGACTATACAAAAAGAGACATAATGGATCTTTCGCAATATGTCTCATAGACAGGTATGAGCCTTACATTGAGTAGCATTCTACCTTCACTAAGGATGATGCCACAATTTGAACATAAAATGATTTATTCTGATAATTGACTTAGTTTCTGGTGTCACTTGGGGGTGGAGGGTATCCATTATCTGTAAGCATGGGAAGACATGGTCAATAGACCATATTGCTGTGCTAAGGATGGACACCTACACCTCCAAGGCTTTCAAATATTGGCTAAAACTTTATCCACCACCTTAGAGGTTTTTTTAGGTAAAAAGTGACGTGTAGAAGAACCACACGTCTGAGATCCCAGTAATAGTGATATTCACCAAATAGGTGAAAAAACAAGCTTCCACAAATAAAACTGATGTTTTATTACATAAAAAAGTACTTTGAGCACTTTCACCCACTAGACGTAGGCTTCATCAGAACAAGGAATAATTAATGTTATGCACTTTAAATACTCCTTTTGGTGCCAATTTTCAACAGACAATTAAAGGAGTATAACTTATAACAATAAATATAAAAACTTTATAATAAAACTTCTATAACAATAAAGTTGTATAACAGTAAAGTTATTCAAATTCATCCAATCCCTAAAAATATATCCTATACCTAAAAATATATGTTTCTGTAGATATAAAAACATAAATGGTAATGTAGTATATATGAATGTTTTGTGTGTACTACATTATAATGAGCATGAACAACCCTAATGATAATACATATTAGATTCTATCCTCATGTGTCAATAATTCTCAAGAATTGGTTTAACTGATATGAAATCATTCAGTCCCGGGGGGGGGGGGTGGTGGCATCAGTAAGTAATTGCCAATAACTCTCTCTAAATGCAAGTTTGCTTTTAGTGTTGCCCCCCTGGGATTAGTCCTTACAACGTCTAATATACCAAATCTAAACTGATGTTCTGTACCTTTTTTCATGATGTGTCTGGCTAGTGCATTTTTATCATCTTTAGTCCTTATGCTATATATATGTGAATAAATCCTTTTCCTAAAATGCTGCTCAGTCTTTCCAATGTAATAGCTAGGACACATTGAGCATACTGCAAGATGCACTATAAATTTGGTATTACAGTTTCCTTTCTTAAAGAATATTTTCGTTCTGTTGTAGTTTCTTAAAACTATTTTTTTATCCTCCATAATATAACTACACTGTGAACACGCACCACATTTGGAAGTATGAGTGTTCCTCTTATTATCCTGTGCTTTGGGGCCCTTTTCTAATATACTTTTCAAGTTCTGTCCCATCTTAAATACAAAACTCGGTTTAGTTCCTAACAATTCTGTCATCTCTTCATTTACTAGTAATGTGTCCCAGTGTTTACTCATAATTTCCTTAATTTGTCCACTACTGTGTCCATATTCAATAATACAAGATCTTTTGTAAGCATCATTGGCTTTACACATTGTACCAGAACCTAATTCTGGTGTGGAACTATATTGTGTTCCTAATAAAGGAGCAAATTTTGATCCCCATTGTTCCATCACTTGTTTGCTAATTTTTTCCATCATTTGCAAATTATAACCTCTATCCAAAAATAATGAAGTAATAAACTGGATCTCTTGAACCATTTCAATATAAGATGACGTCATTCTCATTGCCCTTATACACTGACCTTTATATATATTTCTCTTAGTTCTTTTAGGATGACAACTTCCAAAATCTATGTATGAATTGGTAAACGTTTTTTTCCTGTAAATTCTAGAATAATATTTGTTGTCCTTTCTAATTATCATTGTGTCCAAATATGGGACTCCTGTGTTGCTACTAGTAGATGTAAACTTCAAATATGGACTGCTATTATTCAGATATATAATAAATTTGTCTAATGAGTCTTGATTTCCTTCCAAAATGATGTAAATGTCATCTAAAAAACGTGAATAATATTTTATTCTTACTTGATATTCACTTTTAAAGATAGTTTCTTCTTCCCAATTAAGCATGACCATGTTAGCGTATATGGGGGCACACGCTGCCCCCATAGCTACGCCCTTGGTCTGCCTAAAAATTTCTCCTTCATAAAAAATAAAATTGTATTCCAGTACAATAGACATTAATTCATTTATAAATTTTATTCTATCCCATTCTAAATTACTGTGTCTATATATGCTTTCACTAAAAGCTTCTAAACCTTCTTGCTTAGGGATGCACATGAATAAATCTATAACGTCAATAGAGGTGAAAATTAAATCATGCTTATCCAAATATATGGGAAATTTACTTAAAAATTCCCATGAGTCTTTTACCATGTGCTCTACATTGTGGTAAACATGTTTGAGTAGGGAATCTATGACCATCCCTAAAGGGAATGGCTTTGACTTACTGCCTGATATTATAGGCCTAAAAGGGGGGTCGTCAACATTTTTGTGGACTTTAGGTATGTCCACCATTGTTGCCATAATTGGAAATTCCACTTTAAGAAATTGGTACATGTCATCAGTTATTCTATTGTCTAGATAGAATTCCTCTAAAAAGAGGTCAATCCTTCTGTACGCAATATTTAATTCATTAAAAGATGTTGTTTCATAATTACCTGAGTCATGTAGAATCTCATGTATTTTGGTGTAGTATTCCATACTGTCATAGACCACAATGCCCCCTCCTTTATCGGGTTTCATAACCCTAAGGTTGTTAGCTGATGTAAGTTCTTTCAAAATATTGATTTCCTCACTAGAGAGATTGGTCATAGGTTTTTTCTCCCTCAATTTCCTATTTTTTCTATAAATCTCTTGAGTCACTAATTTTTCATATCTCTGTACCTCTTTATTCATAAGTGGTATAAAGGTGCTTTTTTCTTTAATACTGTATCAGTAAAATCAAGCATAGTATCAGTTTTTTTATTATTGTCCTTGAACATCAAGGATAAATTTAGTTTTCGTATATATTTTTTAAAATCACACAAACAGTCTGCAACTTTAAAGCTAGTATCAGGTATAAACTTCATACCTTTAGAAAAAAGGCTGAAGTGTGCTTTGTTTAGCTTTAAACTAGTGTAATTGAAAATCTGAAAGTTATTGTAAGAATTTATATGACCAGTTTGAATAATGTCATTATCTGTGTCATATACTGTGTTCTCTTCCGTATTGTCAACAGATATTGACAATACGGAAGAGAACACAGTATATGACACAGATAATGACATTATTCAAACTGGTCATATAAATTCTTACAATAACTTTCAGATTTTCAATTACACTAGTTTAAAGCTAAACAAAGCACACTTCAGCCTTTTTTCTAAAGGTATGAAGTTTATACCTGATACTAGCTTTAAAGTTGCAGACTGTTTGTGTGATTTTAAAAAATATATACGAAAACTAAATTTATCCTTGATGTTCAAGGACAATAATAAAAAAACTGATACTATGCTTGATTTTACTGATACAGTATTAAAGAAAAAAGCACCTTTATACCACTTATGAATAAAGAGGTACAGAGATATGAAAAATTAGTGACTCAAGAGATTTATAGAAAAAATAGGAAATTGAGGGAGAAAAAACCTATGACCAATCTCTCTAGTGAGGAAATCAATATTTTGAAAGAACTTACATCAGCTAACAACCTTAGGGTTATGAAACCCGATAAAGGAGGGGGCATTGTGGTCTATGACAGTATGGAATACTACACCAAAATACATGAGATTCTACATGACTCAGGTAATTATGAAACAACATCTTTTAATGAATTAAATATTGTGTACAGAAGGATTGACCTCTTTTTAGAGGAATTCTATCTAGACAATAGAATAACTGATGACATGTACCAATTTCTTAAAGTGGAATTTCCAATTATGGCAACAATGGTGGGCATACCTAAAGTCCACAAAAATGTTGACGACCCCCCTTTTAGGCCTATAATATCAGGCAGTAAGTCAAAGCCATTCCCTTTAGGGATGGTCATAGATTCCCTACTCAAACATGTTTACCACAATGTAGAGCACATGGTAAAAGACTCATGGGAATTTTTAAGTAAATTTCCCATATATTTGGATAAGCATGATTTAATTTTCACCTCTATTGACGTTATAGATTTATTCATGTGCATCCCTAAGCAAGAAGGTTTAGAAGCTTTAGTGAAAGCATATATAGACACAGTAATTTAGAATGGGATAGAATAAAATTTATAAATGAATTAATGTCTATTGTACTGGAATACAATTTTATTTTTTATGAAGGAGAAATTTTTAGGCAGACCATATGAGCTATGGGGCAGTGCCCCCATATACGCTAACATGGTCATGCTTAATTGGGAAGAAGAAACTATCTTTAAAAGTGAATATCAAGTAAGAATAAAATATTATTCACGTTTTTTAGATGACATTTACATCATTTGGGAAGGAAATCAAGACTCATTAGACAAATTTATTATATATCTGAATAATAGCAGTCCATATTTGAAGTTTACATCTACTAGTAGCAACACAGGAGTCCCATATTTGGACACAATGATAATTAGAAAGGACAACAAATATTATTCTAGAATTTACAGGAAAAAAACGTTTACCAATTCATACATAGATTTTGGAAGTTGTCATCCTAAAAGAACTAAGAGAAATATATATAAAGGTCAGTGTATAAGGGCAATGAGAATGACGTCATCTTATACTGAAATGGTTCAAGAGATCCAGTTTATTACTTCATTATTTTTGGATAGAGGTTATAATTTGCAAATGATGGAAAAAATTAGCAAACAAGTGATGGAACAATGGGGATCAAAATTTGCTCCTTTATTAGGAACAAAATATAGTTCCACACCAGAATTAGGTTCTGGTACAATGTGTAAAGCCAATGATGCTTACAAAAGATCTTGTATTATTGAATATGGACACAGTAGTGGTCAAATTAAGGAAATTATGAGTAAACACTGGGACACATTACTAGTAAATGAAGAGATGACAGAATTGTTAGGAACTAAACCGAATTTTGTATTTAAGATGGGACAGAACTTGAAAAGTATATTAGAAAAGGGCCCCAAAACACAGGACAGTAAGAGGAACACTCATACTTCCAAATGAGGTGCGTATTCACAGTGTAGTTATATTATGGAGGACAAAAAAATAGTTTTAAGAAACTACAACAGAACGAAAATATTCTTTAAGAAATGAAACTGTAATACCAAATTTATAGTGTATCTTGCAGTATGCTCAATGTGTCCTAGCTATTACATTGGAAAGACTGAGCAGCATTTTAGGAAAAGGATTTATTCACATATATATAGCATAAGGACTAAAGATGATAAAAATGCACTAGCCAGACACATCATGAAAAAAGGTACAGAACATCAGTTTAGATTTGGTATATTAGAAGTTGTAAGGACTAATCCCAGGGGGGGCAACACTAAAAGCAAACTTGCATTTAGAGAGAGTTATTGGCAATTACTTACTGATGCCACCACCCCCCCCGGGACTGAATGACTTCATATCAGTTAAACCAATTCTTGAGAATTATTGACACATGAGGATAGAATCTAATATGTATTATCATTAGGGTTGTTCATGCTCATTATAATGTAGTACACACAAAACATTCATATATACTACATTACCATTTATGTTTTTATATCTACAGAAACATATATTTTTAGGTATAGGATATATTTTTAGGGATTGGATGAATTTGAATAACTTTACTGTTATACAACTTTACTGCTATAGAAGTTTTATTATAAAGTTTTTATATTTATTGTTATAAGTTATACTCCTTTAATTGTCTGTTGAAAATTGGCGCCAAAAGGAGTATTTAAAGTGCATAACATTAATTATTCTTTGTTCTGATGAAGCCTACGTCTAGTGGGTGAAAGCGCTCAACGTACTTTTTTATGTAATAAAACATCAGTTTTATTTGTGGAAGCTTGTTTTTTTACCTATTTGGTGAATATCACTATTACTGGGATCTCAGACGTGTGGTTCTTCTACACGTCACTTTTTACTTTTGTAGGTTTTTTTAGGTAATAGCAAAAACTCAAAACTACTAACATAGTGAAAAAATCTCCAAGCAACCTTAAGGTGTTAATGGTCAATACTAGAAGCCTTAACAAAAAACTCCACACACTTCAAACTCTCCTATCTCTGGAGAATGTAGACGTGTTCCATGACTGACACTTGATTTAAAGCCATAGAAAGTACTTTGGCAGTGCAAGGCTATAGTGCCTTTGACACATTTGGACTAGCAACAACCTAGCTGTGGTCAAAGGTGGAGGTGTCTCAGTTTATGTTAACTCCTCACAGAGCTCATCCACATGGAAAGTTACCATAGGTAAGGTACCCCAGCATATCAAGGCTAGCTACAGGTCACCAACTATGCCCCCTAGAGTCTCACAACTCTTACTTAAACCTACTAGAGGTGCTCATCATCCAACCAAACCCCCTATCCATGGGTGACATTAACTACCCCTCTATAGGCAAGGGAATTTACACTGCCTCAAACTCACAGGCACTACACTTCTTGGACTTTATTAACACAAACACCCTGGTTCACAGAGTGTATGCTCAAACATACTGCATCTGGTACCCATCAACATGGCATTGCAACCCCTCCCCCCCCCTTGTCACGTTGTGAGGTCAGTCATAAAGCTGTCTCCTCAGTTTTGAAAACCCAGCTAAACCAGTAACAGATAATAACTATTCTAATGCAACTGCATCCTATTAAGTGACAGTTTTTCAAAATTCAAGGCTCCCCCTAACCCCAAGAGCACAGCTACCTCTGCAGAATTATTGAAAGAGTCTGTATACAAACTTGTGAGTTGTTGCATAAAGGCTATTCTACTTACCAGACGTAAACTCAAAACAAACACTAAAAATAAAACCCAGTGATGGAATTTTCACCTTAACAGGATATATAATAAAAGGAGAAAACTCATGGCTAAAACCTGGAAGGCTACCTTAAAGGCAAGTGCTCTCTTATACAGCTAAAAAATAAACTAAGAGCGTCTAAGTCTAACAAGGCCAGTAATGTGGACATAAGGATTTCTTCAGCTATGTATGGAACCTTAATGGTAATAAACAGCAGTGTGCCTGAAATGATAGTAGACTGTGCAACCTTTGCTCATCACAGTGACATAGCAAGTCTACTGGCTGATAAATTCAGCTCAAACTTCACCCCCCTACTCCCACACAGCTCCACCAGGTGAGATCCCCTCCAACATACTGCAGGTGCTGACAACACTCGCTAAAACCATCTCCTGTATGGTCTTGATAACATCCCCACTTGCCTCCTGAATAGTCTGAAACATAGCCTATCCGGGAAACTTGTGGCACTCTTCAACTACAGCTTCTAAGCAAGCTACATTCCAAGTGAATACAGTTCTGTAGCAGTCATTCCCCTCCACAAGAGTGGTCCATCAACCGACCAAAGGGAACTACAGACCCATCAGTTTAACAAGCCTAATATGCAAAGCTATGGAATGAATTTTCATGGAAATGATAAATAAAGGCATTGCCAATTTACAGACACAGGACACATCCCAATTTAATCTGGTAGACTTCTTTCAGAGGGTTACCAAGTAGTGGATGAGAGTAAAACATTGTATACTGGGTATCTTGACCTGGCCAAGACATTTGATACAGTACTGTATTCAGGCATTGTTGGCAAGCTCTCTTAGCTATTTATAAATCCCTACATAACTTGCTGGGTTGCTGGCTGCCTCACAGACATGACCCAAGAAGTCAGGATAGGGGAGACCACATCCACCAACAGACAGGTCACCAGCAGAGTACCCCAGGACTCCATTTTGTGCCCGATCCTTTGTAGCATATATTTCTTGAAATTCAAGACTACTGTTCAAGGCTTTTGGCTCACCAAGTTCTCAGATGACATAAACTGGGAGGAGTTGTAAATTCCCCCAAGACACCAACATCTTGCAAGAGGGTTTAACACAGGCAAATGACTAGTGCCAAAGCCATGGCCTAAAACTCAATGCTAACAAATGCATTATAATGCCCTTTTGGAAAGTGTCAGCTCAAGTATAATTACCCTATCAATAAAACACTCCTAAAAGTCAGCCCATTGGTAAAGGATCTGGGAACATATGTAATCAGCACTCTGGCTGACACAGTAGGAAAATCATTCAATGCTGCCCATAGGTAAGGATATAGTATCCAGGTCAAAGGAAATTATAGCACCACTCTACGTGGCCCTTATCAGACTTGTCATTGAGTACAATACCCCATTTGGCATGTACCTAACCAGACACTTGCAACATTTAGAATGCCCACAAAGGTTTCTCACCAGGAGAATTCAAGAGCATGAATAACCTGACCTACACTGATCACCTAAAGTCCCTGTGTCTATATTCAGTCTCCTACAGGCTGCTGAGAGGGGATCCTTGCTTGGATTACAGGGCTTACTTGCATCTAGCCCTGATGAATCTGTCACACATGTGCAAAATATACAGCACCAGAAACACTAACTCCAGGGATCTGAACTTCGCTTGTGACATAAGCAGGACATGCTGGAGAAAAATAATCCCCATGCTAAGGAACAGGCTCCCCATACATGTAAAACAGAGTTCACGCCTGACCCTATTCAAATGAAACCATGACAACTGGATGGAAAGTCATAAGTTTACCTCCAGTTTGTTTTAATCAGACAGTTCTGTTAAGAAAAAAAAAGTTGATTATAGAAGACACCTGGCAGCAGATGTGATTATTGTAACATGTAAAAAATTCCACAGTGTTCTTATTAACAAGTCTGAAGCCTTGGCTGAGCTAATAGCTACATTTAGTTTGGGTCCATTGTGCCTATCAGCCATCAGCTCTCTTGTCATTCTGTTGGCCTATTCCTTCTCCATAGAGTAACTAATGATTCCAGCTATATGTATTCCTGTGGAGTGAGAGCAGCCTATAGATGCCATGATTCTGGCATTTGCTAATGCTTTTTCTGGTATTAGTCACTAACCTCCCTCCAGGTGCTGTGTTAAGGAGATGTGATACAACAAGGGTTTACAATGTCCTCTTCTTATGTGTTTGTGTTCTTCCACAATTTCTGGCCTGGTAGGCTAAAGCAACACCAGAAACACTAGATCCAGGGATCGAATTTCACTTGTGACATAAAGAGAACATGCTGGAAAGATAAATATGTGTCACAAAGGATCCTTGCACTAGGGATAGGCTCCCCATCCATATAAAATGGAGTTCATCCCTGGCCCTATTCAAATGAAACCTTGACAATTTGATGGGAAATCGTAAATCTATCTCTGGTCTGGCTCCCATGTCCCTTATGGACAGAGGCTATCAATAAGAAATTTATTATCCTAACTAACACTTCCCCCTACAAATCTCTTAGTTACCTTTCTACTAACATACCTCCGTCCCTTATAGATACCCATGATACATGGAAACCAAATAGTTTGGGATGTGCAGCTATGCTTGTAAGGGCCATAGTGGTCGTTAGCCTAGTAACAACCAATGAACCTAAGAACAAAAATCTATAATGTCAAGCATCTTTGTTTTTCAGACTTGGAAATCATACATAACATTACCAATGAAGTCATGTATGTCAAAGGCAATGGCTGAGTTTTAAGCTTTGGGTATAGGTCAGAACTTTCAATGTAACCAGTGACAGTGTAGGTGATAGTACAGGTAGGAAGCTCCTAGTTCCAGTGTCAAAAAATATCAGCCAATCATATTTTACCTGGCACTTCATTGGGGACTGGTAGAGAGGAGTAGCAAACTCAGTGACACCATAACTTTTGTTTTTAAATTTTCTGGAAGAAGTTCTTGCAAAACTGATCATACTTATTGACTACACTTAATGACAAATATATTATAGCAAGTATCCCATATGTCTCCCCATAGTTTGTCTGTGTGGCCCTTGAACATCATACAAGAGCAGAAGTGATGGTTTTTGGTGCTTGGCTGAAAAAATGTTGCCTGTTTTTGCATTATTGTATTATAGACCATAACAAACCTATGAGAAGCTACAGTAGAAAATTGCTGGAGTGGGCTCAGAAAGAAGGAATAAAAGCTGTGATAGTAGTGCTTGGGGGTAATAGTAGCTGTTTTTTGACAGTACTAAGTGCAAACTGTGGCGAGAACAAACAATGTTACCTATGCAGTAGAAAGTAAAAATTAATTGGAGAGTTTCTGAGACAAAAAATGAAACTGTCTTCATTCAGCCTTGAGGCATTGGATACTGCCAAGGTTTTCTATGTGATCAAAGCCACATACCAAAGTATTTAAAAGTAAAATTAATATCTTTTGACCAAGAATTGAATGTTCATTTACTGCTGACAAAATCTATTGAAACTGCAAAAAGCAGGTGTGTGGGTTCTGCTGCATCTGTGAGAAACTCTGCTTTCTCTTACTTGCTAATTTTTTATGCTCACTTTCATATTTTTCACCCATGACTGCTTGGTTGTTTGCATTTCAAAATCTGCTAAGTATAATAAGGGCTTTTTTTATAAAAATTCCATTGAAAAGGTATGGACTTAGCCAAGTGTAGGCATTTGCCAGTAAACCACAGCAGTAGTATAATGAATTTTGTAGAACGACCGGAAAAAAACAGAAAGTGACAGCATCTGTTTTAACAGATGTCAGGCATTTTATTTATTTTCACATAATGGCTCAATCTGGAGTATAGTATGTATTGTATATTTGTTTTCTTTAACTCCACACTTACACGAGTCTTCTGTTATGCAATCTGTGTAAGATTCTTGGAGACCTGGGGTCAGAGAAAACGTTACACAATAAATACTTCAGATTGAGCAAAATACTGCTTTTTTGCCATTATGTAAAAATGAAAAAAAAAAAAAAATAATGCCTGACGTCATCTGTCAGAACAGGTGGATCCAGTTCTTTCTACACAATCTGCTTTTGAAGATGTTTTTACTTAGCTGTGGTTATAGTAGGTTTGAGGCCTTCTAATCACAGTTGTTAACAGTTTTCCACCCCCAGATAGAAGAAGTAATACTAAGCAAAAAACGTTTTTAGTATGCTGTTATGTGCAAGTAGTAAAACATAGCCCTCCCCTTTATATGCTGTGTATTTGCTGCCTGCCACAAATTTTGTGTTGCGAGCTTTAGGTGATCCAGAATAGAAATAAATGTCATATCATAACCTTTTATAAACAAATAAAATTGACTTTCTAATACATTTCCCTTCCTTCTTGTGTTAACACTTCTAAATGTACAACTACTTCAGAATATATATGAGATTTGAAGAGTTGTAGGGCTATCTCTTAAATTGCAATACTGTAGCAGATTCCCAAATATTGAAAGAAGCCCATAAAGAGACTAAGGGATAGAGTGAAGTGGCATTTTTGCCACTTCACCTATTCTGGAAAGCGAGACAGAATTTAGAGCCAAGAAATAGCAATAATTGCTGGGGAATGATGACATTAGTCCAGAAATGGTACATTTGTAATGTACAGTCGGAACTGGAGTAGAGGTGAGTAGGACACACTAAAAAGCCCTCCGCATTTGTCAGAATGGTGCCATAGTAGACATCCTGATCTCAGTCCATACACTTCCCCAGTTAATGATTTCCAAACTTGGGTCTCTGTTCTAGGCTGAGGGACCTAAGCCAAGGAGGTATCAAGGATGTTGGAATTGATTATCATAAAATGACTCAATCATGTGAATAGTGGCTAACATCTACAACAGAAACAAACAAACCACAATAACTAAATAAATAATTGAACAAATATTGAGAGCAAGACTTAAACAATGATTTTGTTGATTGATGCTATTAGGAAAACAGAAACACCAACTTAAAAGGTCAAGCTCCCCTCTCCCAACACCCATGTAAGGGTTATACTACCCCACAATCATTCCACCACTTTAAATATGCCTCTTCTGAGGTCATGGGAAAGAATGTATTTCATATATTTCTTTTGTACACAGTGTTCTTTTTTCCCCAAATTATAGGCAATTCTAGCAGCAGTGAATATTGTATTCAACTCAGCTTTTAGCTTTCTGCAAAACTATCTTTCTTTCTGAGACTTAGTTTGCACCTTGATGTGAGTGGAACACTTATTTCTCCGATTTTTCTGAAAAGGACAATGAAAACTTGGATTATTTGTAAAGGATTTATTTAGGTTTCATCAGCAACTTTCAAACTGTTTGCCATATTTTGGCTTAAAAGTAACTTTGTAAAATGAGCTAGCTTTAGAAAAACACATATGGTTTTGAAACTTTTACTGCTAAATAATACTATTTTTATGTATTGTATTTATACTTTCGGTCTGTGTATATAAATAATATATATCCAAATTCAGACTTTGGTAACTGTCCTTTTGTAGTGTGAAGGCGGTTACAGTGGACAATAAATTAATTCAGTGTCAACAGAACAGTGTAAAATGTAATTTTAACTCCTTGAATTTATTTTTGTTTTAATCAGACAGGTCTGTTAAGAAAAAAAAAAAACTTTTATTTCTGGATACACCTGGCAGCAGTTGTAATTTTTGTAACATGGTAAAAAATTCCATACTATCCAGATAAGTAAGCCTGAAGCCTTAGCTGACTTAATAGCTACATTTATTTTGGGTCCATGATGGCTGTCATCCATCAGCTCCCAAGCTGCACTCCACCACTATTTCAGCTCAAACCCATACCCACCTCCTATATTCTATACTTACTTCAAAAACTTAAACCTTCAACCCCCTCAGCCGACAAATTGCCAGCTGAATATCTCCAGCTAGGTGCTAAAGCTATAGCCTACCCTATCTCTATACTAATTAACAGAACCATAAAAGAAAGTACTATACCTTCACTCTGGAAAATCTCTCACATCATCCCTCTCTTCAAAGGGGGTGATTCGTTTGAGTATTCTAACTACCGCCCTATAGTGCTGCTATCTCCTATTGCAAAAATAATGGAGAAATGCATCCACAAACAGTTACTTAATCACCTCCTATCCAATAATCTCCTCGCTAACTGCCAACATGGCTTTCGTCCTTGCCATAGCACCACCACAGCCTTAATAGCCTTTATTGACTCCAGTAATAAAAAACCGCAATAACAATTTTCTTTCATCAGCATTCTTTGTAGACCTGTCAAAAGCCTTTGACATGGTCAATCACCAACTCCTCTTACATCGTTTAAAATCTCTCTCTCTCGATAATTTTGCCTTAAACTGGTTTACTTCCTATCTTCAAAATCGGAAACAAGCTGTTTTATGGAACAACAATCTTTCTGAACTTCTCCCCACTACTATAGGAGTCCCTCAGGGCTCCATCTTAGGTCCTCTTCTATTTTCCATCTTTATTAACGACCTGTATCTTGCCACCCCTCTAACTACTTGTATTCAATACGCTGATGACACCACCATCATTTGCTCTGCCACAAACCAAGCTGACCTCCACTCCCTTACCCAAAAAACTTTTACCACTATAGAGAAATGGTTCTCCAATCACTGTCTCCTCTTAAACCCTAAGAAAACTAAACTTCTCCTTTTTACCCACACAGCTGTCTCCCTCTATTAACTTCACACTTACTTCTAACAATGGCACCCTTATCTCTCCAGACCAAACAACCAAACTTTTGGGTATTACTATTGACAACCTACTAAAATTTGACTTTCATATCAACTCTATCATAAAAGCAACTAATAGAAAATTAGGTTCTCTCTACAGAATCAAATCTTTCTTAACTTCTGAAGCAAGAACTACCATAGCTAGAACCCATCTAATCTCTACCCTACTATATGCTTCCCCCATATACACTAATCTTTCAAAATATAACCTCAATAATCTTACAGCAGCATACAACAACATTGCCAGATTTGCCACTGCCTCTCCATATAAAACACATAATTGCCTGAACCTCCTAAACCTAGGGTGGCTGGAGTTACCCCACCTAATTCAATACTATCAGCTTACAATTGCCCATAAAGCCCTTCACCACCCTGAGAATACACCAATGCTCTCCACCCTTATAAAACCCTACAACAACCTAAAAAACCTACGCTCTTCCAATAAAATACTGATTCAAACTTCTCTATCTAAGAACACCGCAGGTGACTCTATATTTTCCAACTCAGTTGGTAAAATTTGGAAACAACTTCCTCCAGACCTTACAGCCCAAACTTCCATCCCACTATTTAAAACTAAACTGAAACACTTTCTAACCAACCACTGGCTCTTGCAATAACCCTAGCTGATCTTTTTACCTCCTCCCTTCTCCTGCCTCCTTTTCACTTTCTCCCGACTCTATTTCTCCAAACTTTTCATTTCTACTGGGTAATGGACTCTCTCAACTAAAAATTATACTTTTCTCGAATTTCTATTGTTAAACTTTTAAACAATGTAATTAATTCTGTTACATATTATGCTTACCTGTACTTAAGTAACTGCTATGTCTCTCTATCACCTTTTTCTGAACATCCTGTAATTGTGGTTTAAATGCCTTGTGTATTTTGTATATTCTTATTTTCTTATACCTGCCATGTAGTAGATAGCAGAGCTTTTCTCCTCGGGCCTCTACTGAAAATGGATATGTATCCAGTTGGACTAGCCCGGTTAACAAATGTAAAATAAAATAAATAAATAAAAATGTTGGTCTATTAGCCTATTCTTTCTCCACAGAGTCACTCATGATTCTAGCTATATGTATTCCTGTGGAGTGAGAGCAACCTGCAGATGGCATGAGCCGCCCCTGAATGATGACCTAAGCAGCCATGATACCACAAGGTTGGACAATGCCCTGTTCTTATGTGTTTGTGTTCTTCTACAAGCACATTTTAAGAACTGCCATTTCTGGCTTGATAGACCAAACATATGTCCTTGGTTCATACATGCTGGACACCAGACAAGTCTCTGTATTCTTGGTGGCAGTGGACAGACTTGAACCACCTAGCAGTCTTACAGATCATCTGGGGTACAGTCAGAGACTTATCCCATCATGATATAGAGCTGACCAGCCAATGGTTAAAATTATTTTACATTACTGTTGCTTAAATGTTTTCATTATTAGAAAGTAGAAGTAAAGAAGACAGCATATGTAATTTAGGGGAAGCCAAGCAGCAATAAAAAAGAACTATTACGTGAAGGTTTTGATACTGCAGGTTACATTTTAAGCATAGAACTTTGGATTTAGCTGACTAACAGAACAAAATGACTAACAAATGATACTAACACCCATTATTTATTTTATTATTTATTGGCATTTGTTTACTGAGATAGTGCACTGGGCCAAACAGAGCCCATTTTCAGTTGAGGCCTAGGGAGAAAAGCTCCATGAGTAAGATTAGTACAATACAATACAATAAACTAGAATCTAAGTAGTACAGTTAGCTAAGCAAAGGATGCAGGATATACTTGATTGTAGATATTACACATAACAAAAATGGAATAGGTTATATAATATAAAAATGAAAAGTTGTATAGTAGTGAGGAATTAAGTCATGAAAGAAAATAACTAGTAACAGTGCACAGAATATACTAGTAACAGTGCACAGAATATACTAGTAACTGTGCACAGAATATACTAGTAACAGTGCACAGAATATACTATAATAGTGCACATAATATACCTGTAACAGTGCACAGAATATACTAGTAACAGTGCACATAATATACCTGTAACAGTGCAC
Organism: Protopterus annectens; assembly: GCF_019279795.1. Lineage (NCBI taxonomy): Eukaryota > Metazoa > Chordata > Ceratodontiformes > Protopteridae > Protopterus > Protopterus annectens. The sequence continues at coordinate 161,548,990 of NC_056744.1, read as the reverse complement.
ATAATATACCTGTAACAGTGCACATAATATACTAGTAACAGTGCACAGAATATACTAGTAACCATGCACAGAATATACTATTAACCATGCACAGAATATACTCGTATCAGTGCACAGAATATACTAGTAACAGTGCACAGAATATAGGTGTCTTAGGGAAAGGAGTAAAAGGAATAGCCAGAGTAGAGTATATCTAAAAGTGAAGGGACAAAGAGAGGGCAATATAAATTGGATAGGGGGAAGTCAGAGGAGAAGAAGGGTACTTTAGTAGTGGGTTGGAGCAGAAATGTTAGTTGAGATGTGAGGAAAAATAAATACTAGGTTATGGGTGGAGGAGACTGAGTATAGTTACAGTTCCAAGTAGAGTCAAGATGAGTGTGAAGGGCTAGCTTGAAGGCAAGAGTGTTTTGAATAGTGTGGATGGTTAAGAAGAGACTGTTTCAGGTTTCAGCAGTATTTGAGGAGTATAGTAGTTGGGCAGCTGGTAGTTTAAGTTTGTGTATTTGCAATAGGTGATGGTTCTGTTATCTCAGTGGCCTATTGGGGTCATATTGGGAGAATATGGAAGTTAGTGCAGGGCAAGCCTGTGGTTTATTCAGTATTTTGTCTGCAGTAGTTAGCTGGAGATAGGTGACATGCTGAGGAAGTTCAAGCCAGTGAAGCATTTTAAGTGGAATGCAGTGGTGTGTGGAAAGACGAGTGTTTGTTGCAAATTTAGCTATTTTATTGTAGCATATTTCTAGCTTATTTTTGAGTGAAGATTGAAGGTTGTTTAGAAATGGGGCACTGTGAAGAAGAGAAGGAAGATGGAATATGGAGGCGAGGATTTGTCTAGTGGGGGGAAGCCAGGAATAGCTTGTGTCAGTAGAGCAGGCGTAGTTCCTTTGTGTGTTTTGCTGACACAATTTTGAATGTGTAGTCACATTTTAGGTTTTTGTCGATTATGACCCCCAGCAATTTTGTGTCTCAACCATTATCTGGACACACTGTGAAAAATAGTACAGTGCTACTATATGCTTGACTTCTTAAAAATAGTTTCTGCTGACATGACTGTACAATTAAATAAGTGCATGCATCTGTCTCCTCTATGTATAACATGACAGTCTCCTTCTCTCTTTGTGACACAGTCAGAAATATAATTGCTGGTAAACAGAGCAGTGGTAGGCAGGTAGCATCAAATCACACAGGCAATGATGTCAGAACTGCATGTTACCATAGTGCTCTTTTCTAAGTTTTACACGAGGGAATAAGACAATTTTCCCAGTACAGAGACATTGGCCACATTGAGGATGTATAATAAAAAGCATCTGGTAAGAATTTGAATGCATTGGCAAATTCTGTGTAATCTTTAACTACAGAAATGTACTCACATACAGGCAAAGCGACTTGGCTTACCAGTGTGCTATTTCACATTCTCAGACATTATGCTGAAAACTGTTATTTTTGGGGGGTTATATACTTGTTTCAGATGATTCTGTGATAATCAGAGGTTTGTAAATGTCTTTGTACGCATATTTCCCTTTCTCTTATTGTTCTCCCCATTGCCTGCTGACCATTAGATTCCCATTTACTACCATGTCGAAGAGGAAATGTCACCTAGGCAGTCATCAGGCATTATTACATATTCCTTAGCCCCTGTTAGCCCTGCAGCCATTTTGCTGCATGCTTTCCAGTGAAGTGAGGATTACATCACCATGCTCTTTGACACATGCATGCTTCTAAATATGCATCACTCTGCCTACAGTCTCTGACGCTGCTTGGTAATCCTGTATAGTAAGTTTACCCAATGTCACCTGGTGCAGTCATCCTAGCCTCTGCAAGAAGCCATCAGCATGACCAATTAAGCAGCCTCTCTCATCCCTGGATAGGTCAGATGGGATTAGGTACTCTGTCCCGCTCTGCTTATATGTTGCATTCCAGGCTGGGCTTTATCACTTTGTGCACAGAGTCAGTTATATATTTTGTTTGTTTATTTGTGTCAGTATTTTTCTTGGCGGGTCTTCTCCATATATCTACTCTGAGATGTTTGTCTTCTTGCTTTTGTAATGCATGCAGTTGCTAAGCATTGGAAAGACATCCTCTTTTGCTACATAATACATGGTTTCCAGTGAGTCTTCCCATGTACAAAAAATATTTCCAGGGACACTGTTCGTCTTTTCTGACTCAGAGGCAAAAAGTATAGTATCTGACAATCTGATACCAGTGGAAAAAACAGGACTAATTTTGTTGCAGAGAATACAATTTTATTTATCTTTTATATCAACATTTACTGCTATTTCAGTACGTTCTTCTTTGCTGTGGTACTCATCTATTTTACTAATTTTGTGGTGATTCTGCTGGACGTTTGTCTAAGCACTTGAGTCAATGTGCAGATAAAAAAGGATCTTCAGGTACTGAGACCCCTTTTATGTGCACTTTGTTACCCAGGATTGTCACATTTGTGATTATTTTTCCTTTTCAGGCCTGCATTTCCTCCCTAGCTAAGTCAGATAAAGCAGTTTTTTTTTCATTTTAATGTAGCTTTGTGGTCTCTGCTCAAAGGTTTTGAGAGAAGGTTGCAAATGTGACATGGTGATGGCTGTCCAGGCCCTCCTTTTCTTCTACTAAGATGGCCAGAAACTTATGTAGAAAGGGACTGCCTGATTTAACAGTAAAAGCAGGCAGCAAAATCAAATTGGATCAAAGGATTGATTGCAGAATTTTATTTCCTAAGATTTTTTTCTTATTCAGTTTCAATGCTATTACTTGTGAGTGGCACATTGAGTAGTACTGTCCTAAACAGCAAGAGATTCTCTCGTTCAATTCTCAGTTGGGGCACTTCCTATGGAGAATGTGCATGTCCTTCATGTTTCTGTGTGGGTTTTCTTTGGGTGCAGTCGTTTCTTCTAACCTCCTGAAGACGTGCAGTAGATTGGTTGGCAATCTAACCCATTGATTGTAAATAAGAGTGAGAGTATGTGTTCAGCGGTAGAGTGGTGCCTGGTTGACAACAAGCTTCAATACCTTGCTCTTATTGGCTGATGGCTAGGCCTCTGCATCCAAATAACCCTGTGAAAGATAAATCAGGTTATCTGAAACTGAAAGGATGCATGTTTATTGTTTGTTAACCAGGTAAGCAACCTGTTCCATGTACCCTCTTCCTCTGTGATCCAGGCCACAAGGCCAAGAATAAATGCAGTATATACCGAGAGAGAAAGAGAGAGAGAGAGAGAGTTCAGTATAGCTAATTAACCAGAATGTCTTTGGAACGTGAGAGGAAACAAATCCAGACACATGGGGAATATGCAAACCTGATGTACCAGAGGTCAAAGTGGAACCCTAAACCCTGGAGCTGGAGTATAGATTTTATAGCACTGAACCACCATGGTTGCTAAGGAATCTCACTTTTTGTCTTTCCTATCCATATTTTTTCCCTGATAGACTGTCTCAGATTGCAAAAATTAATCTTGTTTTACAGTGATCATACTGGTCTTGTCATTATTGTGATTTGTCCTGAAAATACCTATGATGCTGCTGTAGCGCTGGGTAGATTTTTGTGTAAGAGAATGCTTGGGAATATAGAGGAGTGTCACTGTATACACCACTGCTGCTGTTTTGCATAAATAAAAAATGTAGACTCAAAATACATTGTGCATGTTTAAAGGAGGTATCCCTTTAAGCAGTTACTGATGTAATATTTTCAAGTTAACAAATTAAGATTAAAACGTTCCCTTTGAGATGTGTATCCTTTGACATTAAAATCTCAGACATAAAAAACATAGCGTGTGCTCAGTCAGAATGATGTATGGGCACTGGGCTTCAGTAAGGGAAATGTCTGTTACCCACATAGCATGTGTCAGTGGGAGGTCCTGGGAGAAATCCTTATGGAACAGGCATTCCGTGCTGGTAATTAAGCAGTACTCTATGGATCTCCTAGCAGTGTTGATCACCACCTGCAGCCCTGACTACTCATGCGGAAAGGCGTATTATTGTAATGCAAAGCATTACATTTCTAGGCCAGGTATTTTACCGGCTAATTGGTCTTATCTTGTATTTTTTAAATGCAAACCCTAAACTTCTTTCTTTCCATTCTGTGCTGGTTGTTAAATTTTGACTCTGCTTAAACATGGAACAAGGTGACTTTAAATTTTCCAAGTTTTGTTTGGATCTGTTTATACAACATAATGCTTTGGTAAAAGGTACCTATAAAAGGTATGCTGCAAACTATTCTTCTTGTAAAACTGTATGTCCTCCTTTTCAGATGCTGAAATTGGGAAATGCATTAGTAAAATCTGAGCTTATTCATTGACTTTCCACAGATTCATCCTCATCAAAACACAGTTTAACTCTTACTGTTGTGCAATGCCTGTTGTTTCTGTTGATAGCATATATATTAATATTTTATTATCCTATGCTTTTTTTATTTTTATCCTATCTTAGCAGGACATTTGTAATTTTCTTTTTGTAGCTACCTAAATCAGAACATTCCTGAAGAAACTGGACCAAGTATTACTATTAAAATAATATTTTTTATGTATACTGAAAAAGGAAACTAGTTTCTGTTTTAATACACACGACCCATAAGCATTACAATAGAACAGCAAACACTGTTGGTGAAGTTAGGATAAGGGGTTAAGCGTTGTTAATTATACATTAACCATTAGTATGGAAACCTAAATAGCTGTCTGAAGGCAACTTATTTTACAGAAGGAGATGTCTATGAAGGAGTAGATATTGTAGGAAGTCGCAAGGGGTGAACTAGTACAGCATCTTCTGCAAAGTAGAAATTCTTACTGCAGAAAGGGGAGCAAAAATATAATGGATCATCCTAAGCAAGCCTCGGGCAGTACAGATGTGGTAAATGCTGAAACACCACCACCACATTCAGAATCCGTCTCAAGCCATTTATTATGGCAAATATGCAGAAAAGGATGCCAAAAAAAAAAAGACAGAAGAGGCCAAACACAGGCAAAAAGACTCGTTTCAGTAGGTAACCTTGACCTCTTCAATCAACTTTGCTCTGAAGTACTGTTTTCTTTTTCTTTCTTTTTTTTTTTGTTGTGACATTTGGGCTAATTACATGGTGTTATGAACACTGGCTGTATATAATGGTCATTGTTGATGTGACACCTCAAGATCATGTGCAAAAATGGAAAAAACGGGATTGTGACTGGATTGATGAACTTACCAAGGATAGCTGCATTTCTTGGTGGTGCTGCGGTAGCGTTGTCGCCTCACAGTAATATGTTGTCCTGTTCTATTCTCAGCTAAAGCGTCTTCTGTGTGGAAACATGCGTGAATGGGCATACCTTCCTTGAAGGTTGTGCGTCAGAGCTGGCAACTCTGCACGTAAAAATCTACTGCCAATCATTAGCGGACCGGAGTTCCGCTGTAGCGACCCCTAACCAGGAAAAGCCGAAAGATACAACAGCCTGCATTTCTTTAGAAGTTTTCATTTGATTTTGGGTGTGTAAATGATGAAATTGCATTGAGTGTAATACTCCTGTAGTACATGGAGTATGGTGATTATACTCTGGAAAAAAAGGCAAATCGGTTAAGTGTTATAAAGTTACGAGATCTGATCTTAACAAATGTTAAACATCCCCTGCTTAAGTTGTAAGGTCAGGGCTAGAGCTGCACTGTAAAATCTGCCATTAGGGACCAGCAAATGACAGCAGCAGAATAAAATATTTGCAAAAAACACAACACTTGTGCCAACAGGCACACTGACCGTTCAACGAAAAAAACACTAAAAATCCCGAACCACTAGAAATGAACGAGAACTTATTTATTAAAAAGCAAACGACTGAGTGCTTTCACCTTATAGGTTCATAGGCTTCTTCAGAGACTCTGAAGAAATCTTTGAATAAAATATTTAGTTCTGCCTGCTGTCCATACTGATAAGGTGTTTCTTCTTCTTACAAACTTAGAAAATAGCTAGAAAAACATGAGTGTGCTTGCCTGTATTTTCTGCAATGGATATGAACTTTGAAACTCAAATAGATGTTGCTATTTAATAATTTCAATCACCTATGCTTTGTCTGAAAACCACCGACTTTATGAGGAACAGACCAAACAAATGAGGCAAAAATCTGGACAAATTGGAGGCATGGCAAGATGATTGCAAACCTAAGGGATTGTGTTACACTGCCTTTCTGACAATACTCGTTAAGTGGCTAAGTGCTTTATGGCTTCAACTCTGCTTTTGATCGTAATACTCTATATAATGGACAGAAGAGTTGGACAAGGCCATCTTGTAGTTCTTCCCTGTCATTAGTTTCTCTGTTTCTGGAAATATTTCAGGGCAGTTTCTGTTCCTAGATCTTAGTCTGTGTGGTTGACATAATTACCCCAGAGCATTTTACTAAGATTATCATTTTTATGTACTTCAAACAAGTTTCAAAGTTATGGTTCCAGTAGTTAAATATTTCATTGCAAAAAATGACTTTACAAGTACTTGAGATATTCTCCAAAGAGGGAAATTACAGTAGATTCACCATTGCAAACCTAATAAAGTTTGGTGAAAGACTCCTTTGTTGATTAGGCATACTTATGGACACATGTAGATTAATAAAAAAAAAAACTTTTCTCTTTCAGCTCAACTAGTGATATTTGTTTTTTCTTTATCTAACCTTGTATGTGTACTGGTCTGAGACTTTTTCCACTCTCAGCTTGGACCAGTAGGCAAAACATAGCACAAACATACATTCAAACATACTTATCAAGCCATTTTCAAACAAACTATGGAACAGTACAAGATGTATAAAAACCATGATGCCATGATCAAGTGTACAAAAAAGGGAGGCTTGCTGGTAAGGACTGAAAAAAATGTAATAGTAGTAATATGGCTTGTAGGTTAGGTAAGTTCATGGAACTCCAATGAATTTTGATTGGATCATTAAGAAAGCTTAACATGGGTGAAAAGTCTAATAAACACAGAGGAATAATTTAATTATTAATAAATGCATGTACGCATGCATATATTTACTTGAGGTTTGACTGTATCTGTTTAAAAAGTAGTTACGGAACACTTTAGCTTACATAATTCAGCTCTGTACATTTTGGAGAGGAAACTGTGTGTCTTTGTGTGTGTGTGTGTGTGTGTGTGTGTGTGTGTGTGTGTGTGTGTGTGTGTGTGTGTGTGTGTACGCGCTCATGTGTGAGGGCATATGTGTATGTGTGTGCGTGTGTGTGTTTAATGGATGTATTCTGTCATATTATAACAGATGGGTTCCACAATTCTTGACCACTGCAGTAAAAGAAATTCCTTCTAGCATTTATGGAGACGAAATTTATTTATTTATTTATTTATTACATTTTTAACTGGGTACCTTAGCCCAAAGACAATTTTCAAACATGACCTGAGCCATGTTGGCATAAAAACAGAATCATAGATACAGTGTATGCAAACAACTTAAATGTAATAATAAAACAGAGAACATACTGCAGAACACAGAGAAAAAATACAGTGCAATAGAACAAAAACATAATCAATATAGTGGGACCTGATGCAAATAACAGAGAACACAGTCAATTTAATGGGAGTTAGGAAATACAATAAGAATGGTTAAAGGAAGTAAATAACATATACAGGTATTTTTCTAACTAATGGACAGTTTAGTTACACCTATGCAGTGTATATTGGTTCATTTTCTGATTCTGAACAACATGGCAGCTTAACAGAAACAATGTCGACACTTGTCATCTCACACACAATAAACTCTAGCTTAGAGCTGTAGAAAACAGCAATATCATGCAATAATCTTAAAGTGGCAGTGGGTGCACTGCATATTCACAATGTATACAAATAATATAATAGTTTTATTTTAAATAGTCTGGGAAGAAATAGCCAGGGAATTGTTATGGCTAGGCTTGTGTAGGCCCTAGGGCCGATAGCCTAATACCAACCTATGAACCCATGAACCTATTTCACTTGTAGGCAAATAATCTGTTTACTTCTAATTTCTCTCCTTCTGTTTGGTTAACTTTCTTTTAGTCTCCCTTAAAGGACAATGGTGTTGTGTTTAAGATCTCTGACTCACAGTACCAGGATGAGGTGTTCATTCCTGATCTCTTGTCATTCTTTGTCTGCATGGAGAAGCAAACAATATCATAGTGGTTAATTTCCTCACTAATAGATCCTTCAAGGTGAAAGTAGGCACTACCACCTCTGAAACAGCTCTTCTTATGAATGCTGTCTCCCAGGGCTCCACTTTAGCCCCTCTGCTACATGTCAAACAAATATCACGCTGTTATACAAAGTCACCTCCAAGATGACCTCTCTACCCTCAACCAGTGGCTAATAGGGCAGAAAAGTATATTCAGTCCCTCAAAAACAAAAACAATGCTATTTGGAACCAACCAAAAAATAGCCAAGTTTTAAAGATGTTAACAATACCACCATAGAAACTACCACATCCTTCAAATACCTAGGCATTTTGATAGACCAATCTCTTAACTTTCAACTACACTTTTAAAATACATGCAAAAACGATTAAACTAACTACTGTTCTGGAGGAACAATTTATCACCTCTTCTGTCCAAGCCAACCAAAGCTGCCATAAGCAAAGGACTTCCTATTATAGCTGCAGCCTCAAAGAAAAATGTCATCACCTTACAAACCATCTCCAGTAAAATCTAACAGTTTGTTACTAACTCCCCCAGTAATGAATACCACTGCTTAACTCTTGCCAAAGCTAAATGGCTCTCAGTACATTTGAGAGCCAACCTCATACTAGGGTCACTAATTCACAAGGCCTTTTCTCCTGAGACATCATCCCCTCACACTCATAAGCCTTTCACTAAACCCCCACATATAATTTCAGGGCATCTCTCAATCTCAGCCCATCCTACTAATTCCAAAATTTAAACTTTATTCTATTAGCCATGCATTTTCCATCCTAGCACCTAAACTATGGGGCTATAATCCTCTCTCAATCTGAGATGTCCAGAAGTACTTGATTTTCAAACAACAACTCAAGGAACACCTCTTCACCGAAGCAAAGTGCAGCTGCACTCACTCAGATCACTTTACATGTTGCACCTGTCACACACCCCTTTATCCCGGTTTCATCCTTCCTTATCTCATCTTGTCATCCTCTTACGTACTACCTGTCATTCATCCTACTTCTCTGTTCTATTTGCATCTCTCTCTAACACTTCTTTTTACTGCTCTTCCCGCTGCATGCCGCTCACACCTTTTCTCTGTCTTTTTCCCATGGTATCCTTTCTTGCAGCTATTCTCACTGTTTTTTTAGTGTCTTCATACCTCTCTATGTAATGATGTGCTGCTGTTCCCTGTAGCATAAGTCATCTCTGTCATTATGGCCTATATCTTATCCACAAGGCTCTGCTAAGCATAATTCCATTTTTCCATCCATGTTTTGACATTATTAACTGTTTATTGAACTAAATATTATAGATATTCTTACATTTGTAAATTGGTACTTTTTTAGCATATCCATGTATCTCTAAATATGTTTTGTTCATTTATTATGTGATCCTATTCACCTGGGATGTGCCTGTAAATGGTCCACTGAGATCAGTGTAGTACCCATGTAAACAAATCTAAATAAATAAATTACTGTGTTGTGTTTTATTGTGATAAAAACAGTAATTATTTGGAAGACCCATTTGACACACACTCCTTTAGTGCTATGGCCTTCTGTGTAGAACACATCAAACATGTATGTACCCAGGGGATAAAAAAATGGTTCCTCATGAACTAATGTCCATACTATCACAAAACACTCTATATTGATCATTCAATTTAGAAGAAGGTTTGGTGCCACAACAGCAGTAACAGCTGGTTTGCAGAGAGTTACTTTTTTTTTTACATCTTTTTATGCCCATGTCTGTCCATCATGAGCTCATATGTAATTAACTAAATATATATTTGACTGTTTGTAGAGGTATACAGTTGTTCAGGCAGCCATCATTTTTTTGGTTTATCTGACTTTAATCCCACTACGTGGTAAATCCAAGTATGCTTGCAGATGCTTGGGTATGCAATGCCTTCCCATATATTCCTGCACATGTTCAAAGAAGGCCACGTATGTGGCCTGGCAGGGGTAAAGCATTCATCTCAAGTATTACTGTGCATGCAAGACGCCCTTCCTGTGACATGTGTCCACATTGCAGTGAGAGACAGACCACCTTCCCTCCCCCTAAGATGGAAGAGCCGGCATCAGCTGCTCATTCCAGTCTTCCCATACTTGGCTTCTCCAGCTCTCAAGCTGCTAGTAAAACTCTCAGCAAATTGATCATAGTCAGGGGTTTATCACCTTATGCCATGGAACCAGATCAGACAGTTCTTTAGTTACTTAGCATCCTGCCCTTGTATAGACCCACCACAAAGAAGTATTAACAACTCTACAAGGAAGTGCATCCTGTAACAATAAAAGCCAATTGCTTATTGTCCCCCCTTTTGCAGACTTTATAAGTATTTCACTTGGATAATAATAATAGACAAGTGGTCTTTATACAAGAGTGGAGGAGGATGCACACAGGTGGATTATATCTTGTGTAGAAGGGCCAGTCTGAAGGAGATTGGAGACTGTAAAGTGGTGGCAGGGGAAAGTGTAGTTAGGCAGCATAGGATGGTGGTTTGTAGGATGACATTGGTGATCAAGAAGAGGAGGATGAGTGTGAGGGCAGCACCAAGGACCAAATTGTGGAAAATGAAAAATGGTAATTGTGAGGTGATGTTCAGGGAAGAGTTAAGACAGGCACTGGGTGGCATTGAAGAGTTACCAAATAGCTGGGTAACTACAGCAGAGCTAGTAAGAGAGATGGCTAGAAAGGTGCTTGGTGTGACATCTTGAAAGAGGAAGGAGGACAAGGAGACCTGGTGGTGGAATGAAGAAGTACAGGAGAGTATATAGAGAAAGATGTTGGTGAAGAAGAAGTGGGATTGTCAGAGTGATGAAGAAAGTAGACAAGAGTATAAGGGGATAAGGTACATGGCAAAGAGAGAGGTGGTGAAGGCTAAGGATAAGGCGTATGACGAGTTGCATAAAAGGTTGGACACTAAGGAGGGAGAAAAGGACCTGTACCGATTGGTTAGACAGAGGGACCGAGCTAGTAAAGATGTGCAGCAGGTAAGGGTGATAAAGGATAATGAGGGAAATGTACTCACAAGCGAGGAGAGTGTGTTGAGCAGATGGAAAGAGTACTTTGAGGGGCTGATGAATGAAGAGAATGGGAGAGAAGGTTGGATGATGTGCGGATAGTGAATCATGAAGTGCAGTGGATTAGCAAGGAGGAAGTAAGGATAGCTATGAAAAGGATGAAGAACGGAAAGGCTGTTGGTCCAGATGACATACCTGTGGAAGCATGGAGGTGTTTAGATGAAATGGCAGTGGAGTTTTTAACTAGATTGTTTAATGAAATCTTGGAAAGTGAAAGGATGCCTGAGGAATGGAGAAAAAGTGTTTTGGTACCGATTTTTAAGAATAAGGGTGATGTGCAGAGCTGTAGTAACTACAGAGGGATTAAATTGATCAGTCACAGCATGAAGTTATGGGAAAGAGTAGTGGAAGCTAGGTTAAGAAGGGAGGTGATGATTAGTGATCAGCAGTATGGTTTCCTGCCAGGAAAGGGCACTACAGATGCGATGACTGCTCTGAGAGTGTTGATGGAGAAGTACAGAGAAGGTCAGAAGGAGTTGCATTGTGCCTTTGTGGACTTAGGGTGCCTAGAGAGGAGTTGTGGTATTATATGAGGAAGTCGGGAGTGTCAGAGAAGTATGTAAGAGTGGTACAGGATATGTACAAGGGTAGTGTGACAGTGGTGAGGTCTATGGTGGGAGTGACGGATGCATTTAAGGTGGAGGTGGGATTATATCAAGGTTCAGCTCTGAGCCCTTTCTTATTTGTAATGGTGATGGACAGTTTGACAGACGAGATCAGACAGGAGTCCCCGTGGACTATGATGTTTGCAGATGACATTGTGATCTGTAGTGAGAGTAGGGAACAGGTGGAGGAGACCCTGGAAAGATGGAGATATGCTCTAGAGAGAAGAGGAATGAAGGTCAGCAGGACTAAGACAGAATATGTGTGTGTGAATGAGAGGGAGGATAGAGGAATGGTGAGGATGCAGGGAGTAGAGGTGGCAAAGGCGGATGAGTTTAAATACTTGGAATCAACAGTTCAGAGTAACGGAGAGTGTGGAAGAGAGGTGAAGAAGAGAGTACAGGCAGGATGGAGTGGGTGGAGAAGTGTCAGGAGTGATTTGTGACAGACGAGTACCAGTAAGAGTGAAAGGGAAGGTCTACAAGAGGGTAGTGAGACCAGCTATGTTATGTGGGTTGGAGACAGTGGCACTGAAAAAAGGCAGGAGTCAGAGCTTGACGTGGCAGAGTTGAAGATGTTAAGATTTGCCCTGGGTGTGACGAGGATGGACAGGATTAGGAATAAGTGTATATTAGAGGGTTAGCCTAGGTTGGAAGGTTTGGAGACAAAGCCAGAGAGGCAAGATTACTTTGGTTTGGGCATGTGCTGAGGAGGGATGCAGAGTATATTGGGAAAAAGATGCTAAGGATGAAGCTGCCAGGCAACAGGAAAAAAGGAAGGCCTAAGATAAGGTTTATGAATGTGGTGAGAGAGGACATGCAGGTAGGGTTGCCAGATGTCCGTTTTTTGACCGGACTGTCCGGTTTTTTGAAAAGTTGTCCGGTTAGAAATTCCATTCAAAACCGGACTTTGGTTTTGTTTTTAAATTTTGCGGCGCTGACGCTGATGTCATCACGTGCGCAATGACATCAGGTCCCTCAGGGCTACCAGCCTGTCGGAATTGAGCTCAAGGAGCTCACTTCCGGTAGTGCGAGCGGGAAGCAGAAGCCAGCATTTAAAGGCAGCATTTTCAGAATGCAAGAGTTCAACTTTGATCGTAGTGGCAGTAAACAAGGTGTTTTATCTCGTGCGTTGGTTATAGCGTTGGGGTGAGTTCCATGCATAAACTTAGTAGTACGTCAACTGATACTTTTGTACCGCTCTTCGTTACTTTTTTCAAACACTCTGATGTAGTGGGATTCGTTGTTTACATTACTGTCAGCCGTCTGTCTCCAAAATGTGTGTTATACCACCTTGTGCAGCAAATAAGTTTCTAACAGCTTAATAAGAACTTAATTTAGGACGCTCACGGGATAGTTTTTTACATTTTAGTATAAAATCTTTTGTTTTAAAGAATTAATGATTTAGTATTGTTATCATGGGCAGCAGTTCCACTTTGGATAGTGTTTAACTTCAAACTGGGAAGGCACAGTAGAAGCCAGCATCGGGAAAGCAGCTTTAGCAATGAAGGTAGTGAAGGGTACTTTATTGACTTCTTATTTATCATTTTTTCATCAAGCTAAATCAACACTCTTATTATTTGAAGTAGCAGAAACCTATGGTTGCAAGCAAACCACTCAACACTTAATTGCTGGGTGTTCTGCTTGGTCTGAATGACAAAACCTTTGCTCTTTGATTTGTTGTCTATATGGCTGTAGTAAATAGAAAGCCATGAAACTCTGACTAATGTTATTAGCTGTAGCCTGTATCATCAGCATTGGGAGTTTGCAGACAGTGGTACTGTGAGGGCCTGGCCTGCTGAGACTAAAAGTGATGAGGGTGGGATGAATCAACACAAAATGATGTGGTCTGTTGCAGGAATGTTTACCTCAGTCATGCAGACAACCAGATATTCATATCTCTCAGCTCTTCCTGATTTGAAAGGACTTCCCTGATTTTGTGTTATATGTGAGGTAGTTTTTAGTAAGGCTTTTGGCTTCTGGTAAATCCTTCAAGCTTGCAGTCACTAAATGGTGACTGATGCTTGAGCTTTCTTCTTTGCAACCTACAGAAAATGTACCCAGGAATATTTAAACTCCCTCACTAATTTTGTGCCTTTGAACCTGATTCTTGCATCTGGGGGTTCACAGTTATATGAATGCATTACTGTGCTGACCTTATTTTTAAGTGTTGAGTGGTTTGCTTGCAACCATAGGTTGCTGCTACTCCAGCTAAGATGGACCCAAAGAAGCAATATTGCTGGAAATGTCTGTAGTGAACAGTGACTAACTGTCGTCTGATGTTTGCTCATTATTGTGGCTTTGCATAACCAGTGCAATTTGTGTGAAGCAATTTGAAAATCTTTAATGTTTGGTTAGTGTTTCTGTGGAACTTAATTGAAATGAATTGAATGGCTATCTTTTTTAATCTCACAACCAAGCATCTGTAGTGTACACAGAACTTTCTGTAACTGCTGGGTGGGAGTGTGTGTGTGTGTGTGTGTGTGTGTGTGTGTGTGTGTGTGTGTGTGTGTGTGTGTGTGTCTTGCCACAGAGCTTATCCTTGTTTCTACTTTCACTATTGTTCAGTAAAAGTCTATCATTGTCACAGTTTAAGTGCTTGAAACTTTAGTAGGTAGAGGGTCAGCTACAAGACTGCTGACCACATGTTTATTTGGATGTACTGAGCAACCTACTAAAAATCGGTTCCTACATACATATGTTGCGCTTACTTACAGTTTGTGACGAAAATCCTTCATTGTTCGTTCTTCTAAAATATTGGTATGAGCTTTGTGTACTTTGTACACTCCCCTTTTTTCTGTGATTGATGGTTCAGTCCTGTAGCCGCATAGGCACACCAAGGCTTCACAAAAAGCATATGCGAGTTAAGGTAAGACTCAGTGGTATTTCAAAGGAGAGCAATGGGGACTCTAATAATATAACAGAGATGACTTCTAGTTGTTGTCGCCTATGATAGGGAGGGTAATGCCCAGAAGTTGCTCAATTCAAGTTTTTGCTTCAGTGGAATGATGGTGTATATGCAGAAAGCTTGGGAGTGTTCCAGGAAGTTGTTACCTTCCCTTGTTCCTATTGAGTATTGTGGCTAAGGTTATCGTTCCTGTGTGGCTAATTTATATAATTGTATATACTTTGGGATTGGCAAGAAGTAAACATCTGGGATTTGGTTCATTTCTTAAGTGTGTGTGTGTGTGTGACAGGAATGGTGTCCGTTTTAGAGTAAGCAATCCAAAGCGACACTAATAAAAAAAACATAGAATGGCAATGAATCAGTGTCACACACACTTCCCATTAAAAATGAAGCACAAAACCTGTCAGAATTTGATTCAAAATGGTACAAATGATAAATACTACTGAAAGATGTTCGAAGAATGGGTGAGGTAAAATTCAATATACAATATTACACTTCATTTTTCAAAAGCTGCAAGACCAATTCTGTCATTATGTATTGTTTTATACTAAACATGTATTTTCAGACCATGCTATACATTTTCAGGTCTGTTATTGATGTAAGATATGATTGTTGTTAATACTATCATTTCTTAGAACATTTTAAAATGTTATCATCCCAAACTTGGGAAAACAATGTGCAATGCTGTTTAGATGAATGTGAGATTTAAAGACAGAGTAGTTTTAATGCTAAGTCTGTTTTTATTGTAAGACTGTATTGCTTTGTTTGGCATATGTGTATCAGTAGTTTGTGCTATAAAATTTGAAATAAATATTTTAAATTAAATCCAAATATCTGTAATAACTGTAGAATAAAGCACAAGACAGTATGCAGAGTGAGAGTTTCTAACTGTGTTTATGGCAACTGGGGAGAAATCGGCTGAAAGCAGGCATCCAGAACAGAAAAAGAGGGCGTTCCCATGCCGTGATGAGGTCACAAAATGGGCGGGGCATGGGTGGGAGAGGGGTGGGAATGGGCGGGGTTATGGGTGATGCAAGGGGCGTGACCTTAGTCCGGTTTTAGCCACAAAGAAAGCTGGCAACCCTACATGCAGGTGGTTGGTGTGACAAAGCAAAATGCAGAGGACAGGAAGAA
>NC_056744.1:161403178-161530678 GCF_019279795.1 Protopterus annectens | reverse complement strand
TCGTTAAAGTGAACTTTCACAGAATTGAGGCTTCCTATTACAAGTTCAAAGTAGTGAACTTTCGTTCTTGTAATAGGAATCCGTATATACATCTTAAATGTCTCTAATTCCCTCACTATTTTGCCTTGTCTGGTTGTCAGTGGCGTAGCTGGGGGAGGAGGGGTGGTCCGCCCCAGGTGGCAATTTTTGTTACAATTACTGGTGTTCTTCTTTAAGAACTTGCGTCACATCTCGGAGATCCTGTTCTTCCCATGCACAATTTTAAACAATCCTTTAGCATTCACAGAACTGTAAGTGTTATTATTCACTGCTTTGCTAAACTAGGGGTGTGTGTGTTGATTCCGGTTAATGCAACTGTAAGCGTTATTATTTACTGCTTTGTTGTACTGGGGGGAGGGTGTCAATTCCGGTTAATGGAACTGTAAGTATTATTATTCACTGTTTTGCTGAACTAGGGTGTGTGTGTGTGTGTGTCAATCCTGGTTAACAGAACTGTAAGTGTTATTATTCACTGTTTTGTTGAACTAGGAGTGTGTGTTTGTGTTGATTCAGGTTAACAGAACTATAAATGTTATTATTCAGTACTTTGCTGAACTAGGGGGTGTGTGTCTATCCCAGTTAATGGAACTGTAAGTGTTATTATTCAATGCTTTGCTGAACTAGGTGTGTGTGTGTAGTTCCCAGTTAACAGAACTGTAAGTGTTATTATTCACTGCTTTGCTGAACTAGGGGGGTGTGTATGACGATCCCGGTTAATGGAACTGTAAGTGTTATTATTCACTGCTTTGCTGAACTAGGGGTGTGTGGGTCAATCCCAGTTAATGGAACTGTAAGTGTTATTATTCACTGTATTGCAGAACCATGGGGATGTGTCCATCCTGGTTAACATTCACAGAACTGTAAGTGTTAATCATTGTTTTGCTGAAGCTAGGTGTGTGTGTGTGCTTTGCTGAACCTAGGGGTGTGTTTGTGTGCTTTGTTGGAGTTAGGTGTGTGTGTGTGTGTGTGTGTGTGTGTGTGTGTGTGTGTGTGTGTGTGTGTGTGTGTGTGTGTGTGTGTGTATGTATGTGTGTGTGTGTGTGTGTGTGTGTGTGTGTGTGTGTGTGTGTGTGTGTGTGTGTGTGTGTGTGCTTTTCTGAAGTTAGGTGTGTGTGTGTGTGTGTGTGTGTGTGTGTGTGTGTGTGTGTGTGTGTGTGTGCTTTGCTGAAGCTAGGTGTATGTGTGTGTGTGTGTGTGTGTGTGTGTGTGTGTGTGTGTGTGTGTGTGTGTGTGTGTGTGTGTGTGTGTGTGTGTGTGTGTGTGTCTGTGTGTGTGCATGTTTGTGGGTGTGTAGGACAAAATGATGAAGTCTGATGTGGCCCAAAGAAGGCATTGCACTCTTTGGTTTTTAAGGGATCCTGAATGAAGATGAGCCTTGCAAGTGAAAAAAAAAAACATGGTTAGATTTTTAGTTCTTTCGACACAGCAGATAAACACTACTGGAGATGGGAAGGCCTGAGTAAATGTTTATTTTTATTTACTTGGTTCTTCGCTGTAGTATACTTTCTGCTTAGACCTGTCACAATTTTCAGTAAATTGAATCTTTAGATAATTCAAGTTTTTGGTATCATATCTCAGAAGTAAGCCCTTTATACTTTAAAGTGCCTTCTTGATTATGTAATTTTGACAGGAATGTATTATATAACATGTATGCCATTGAGGGAGGGGTTGGGAAGATGTTAAATCTGCTCAGTGTGTTTAAATAATGGGTGACACTTTTATTTGCAAGCTTTGCCAAGGATCACCTATGATGTTCCAGGTGATCCATGCTCATTGCATATTGAGTTAATCCTATTTCTCTTTTTTGTGGTGTTAGTGATAAGTGGTTTCTAATTAATACAATTAATGGCTGATTATCTTAGCTAACTTTACCCATGTGTACATAATTTTGATTCTGCTGTGATCCACTACTTACTTAACACTTGGAAGTTACATACTTGTTCTCCATTGTGGATAAAAAATATGCTAGCCTATGGATTTAATTTTGACCAGCAATTCAACACTACCATATGTTGACAGTTATGTGTGAACTGATCATATATAAGAATCTAACTGATTGATACCAGTCCTGAGTTTCTAACTTGTTTTGAAGTTAAATGAAGATCAGTCAAGTGGCAAAGTGCAATTTGATGGGTTATTTTTCTCTTGCTGCCTGTACAAAGGGGTTTAATTAACCATTACTTTCTATTTGCCTTAATTAAGTACAGTGTGGGACAGAGGGAAGTGGTATGTCATTTACCTTTCAGGCTGCATCATTTCTTCATATATCCTGTAAGGCTTCTCAGCTGGAAAAATGTTCAAAACAATACATTTGAAACATGCTCTCACAAGTGTGTTGTATTATACAAGGAATATAATTTAATACAATCAGGAAGGCGAATCAAAGAACATGTGTATGTCTGCATAGTCCTAAATGTGTGCAAGGGGCCTATGATCTGGAAACATTCCAAAGGTAAACTTTATCCGCCACTGGCCAGATGGATTTTTCATTGTGGGACCATATTGCTTTGTTTAGCTGATGTCTGTCAGTGTTTGTGCTATGAAATTTAAAATAAAAGTTTTAAATGAAATACAAATAATCATTGCAGAAGTAGAGCATAAAGCAGTATGCACATTACAGTGTTTATGGTAAAAGTGGAGCCAAGTAATGGATTAAAATGTGTGATCTGTTGCGACAGAAACATTGATTGTAATAAGCAGTTCCTTAGTTGTTTCTTGATTGTCAATTCTAGCAGTTTGATTAGGAAGGAGAGAATAGTAACTGCTATAAAATTTGAGATTGATATAGATTTTTTTCTGTTCTTCAATTTGTGTTTAAATGTTTGGCATCCCACAATTCCATTGTAGTGGGTGGGATTACATAATAATGTATACAGATGTTATGTTAATCAGCATACAGATTTTTGACCAGTTGTACCTACTTTTTCATGGGCCTTTGTCCATATTTTTGATGTTTTTAGGTTAAGAGGTATGGTGTATATTACATTATCTGTGCAAGTATACTTATTTGGTTTTACAAACAGAATTACATTTATATAGAGTTAGCACGCCACCGTACAGTGGTAGCAGAAAAACTTTAAATAGATTTGGTGCACTCTTAAGAGTAATACCAATAGGAAACTGAAAAAAAAGGATAATTATTAGAGAGAAAATATATGTTTATGAGTGAGTGTGTCAAAGCACAGGTTTGCGTAAGGTAAGCAAAGATCTTAAGTATTGAGGCAAAGGAGAAAAGAAGTAAGTATGGGAGTAAGGAAAACAGGATGCATGTTTTAAGTCTGGTGCTAGTCTTGGACAGTAGTTTAGGCATGATGATAAATGTGTAAAAATATTACAGTTATTATGAGTAATATCACCTGGTCGAAAAAAATGTCATTAGTTTGTAAATTCTTCTGTGCTATACTACTAGGTGTAAAATGCTTCTGCTTTGTACCTCTGTGGTTTGCTTGGAGATTTAATTCTGCTGCATGCCTCCCCCCCCCAACAATTCTCTCAAGTGCCTCACATAATGACGTACCATACTCATTTTGGTTTTTAGAAATGACATACAGAAGTTTGTAATAATTTTGATGCTCTGTAATTTACAAACTTTTAATGCACTTCCACACATAATTCTAACTCTGATTTGTAATTTCACATTCAGGTTTGATCATATACCACACATTTTTCAACTGGTCACATGCGGTGTTGCACAATTTTGGTGAAGAAGGTTTGAGAGCTGTGCATTCCCTTAATATTGATACATCCAGAGCCTACGTAAACTGTCTGCTTCTTTGTAACAGCTGTAATTATACTGTTCAGATTCACTCAGTTCTGTCCCTTGTTCAGGATTTAGGATAGCTCTTTACTATGCCTGTATTAATGCATCGAAGCTGGCAAGTCTCTAGTCACAGTAGATGGAATAAAACTACTGTGTGGGAGCAGATTTCATTTTTCCCTTCTGTCTCTGCCTCTTTTTAACGTTAAACCCCTCTTTTCTGATTTCCACCCCCTCTCTGTCTAGGCTTGCTTCATTTCAGTATGGTTTCTCAGCTGAGTACCAAGTGGCAGACTGTTTTATTCTTTGCTGAGTGCAGTACTGCTTTGACTCTTGCCTTTGAAGTGTACAAGAAGTATATTATCTCAGCAGAGTATGAATGTGTGACCTACTGCCTCAGCTGCTATCGCTGCTATTCAGTGGTAAAGGCATTCGTCCAGCGTTTTTTGTTCACTGTCACTCTTCCTCCCCCTCCCTCAGCCCACTTCTCTTTGCAATTTAGCTACTTTTGTTCATGAACACTTCTACTGTTACAGTTAGGCAGTCTGGATTCCAGCTGCATTATTTTTTCCAGATATGTGACAAAAAACATGTGATGAAGCCTGTAATCCTACTGAGTGACTATGAAGTTTTCTATTAAGAATGACAAGCCGAGAGAAGTGTCGTCATAAATATATACTTTGGAAACAAAAAAGAGAAATTATGTGGCATAAACATCCTATAACTGCATAATGGCTACAGGTTTTTTTGCATTACATTGCACCTTCATGTAATAATTACTTGCAAATGCCTGTGATTATTTTATCTAGGTGAAGTGTCAGGAAAGAAGTCAGAAGGTATACCAGTAAGAAGAATCTGTTGGCTGCTGATTCTGGATTGTAGTTATGAGCTGAAGTTATATGCCATTTGTTTGATCTCTTTATTCTTTAGTTTCTTCATGATTTCACTAAAAACAGCTTATATATATATATATATATATATATATATATATATATATATATATATATATATATATATATTTATATATCTGCAGTTGTCTTGGTATTTACCGGAAATGTTGAATTAACAACTGTCTGTAAGTGTAACTGAAGGAATAATCTTCCTGTTATTGTGTCAGATACATATTGCCTTAATCTCTTGCTCACATTTGGCAACACAAATGCCAGATAGTAGACATTCTTTTCTTTTACCAAAATGCTTTGTTTCCAGATGTGTGTATGTGCATAATGAGTTCCGGCGTGTAGCTCGCAAGACATTTCCCTGCGAGCTACGTCGCCGAAACCAAATGGCAGCAGCAGCAATTTGCCGTAGAGCAATACAGCTGAATAGCATAGCTGCTGCAGCTGTGCACTATGCACAGTAATTTTACAAGTGGTGGCGATCCTTACAGCAGACAGCTGCTCGGCTGTATTCTAGCAGGGATGACCGTACTAGATGTGTACCACGTTCTGTATTCTCATGTAAGGAATGCATTTATTTTATTTATTTATTTTATTGTCGGTCTGACAATAAAATAAATAAATAATAAAATTAATGCATTGCTTACATGAGAATACGGAAAGTGGTACACATCTAGTACGGCCGTCCCTGCTAGAATACAGCCGGGCAGCTGTCTGCTGTAAGGATCGCCACCAGTTGTAAAATTACTGTGCATAGTGCACAGCTGCAGCAGCTATGCTATTCAGCTGTATTGCTCTACGGCAAATTGCTGCTGCTGCCATTTGGTTTCGGCGACGTAGCTCGCAGGGAAATGTCTTGCGAGCTACATGCCAGAACCCCTGCAGAGTCATCTACGTATTGCACTAAAGATGACTGAGGACAGGAAGTATAGAGGTGATTAGTAAAGATACTAAAATGTAAAGGCCCTAGGATAGACCCTTGAGGTACACCCATTTTGACAGGGAGAGGAGGGGAGAGTGCAGAGTGCCATCTCACTGATTGAGATCTATCAGTGAGGTAGCTGGAGAACCATGCAACAGTATCAGAGGAGAAGTTGAGGTTATGCAGTTTGTGCAGCAGAAGAGAGTGTGAGACAGTGTTGAAAGCTTCTGAGAGGTCCAGGAATAGGCAAGAAATAGGTTTATGGTTGTCCATGGCTATAAATGAAGAAGTAAACATTCTGTAAATCTATAAAAACATTAGTATAATAATCTCCCTGAATGTTTTCAGTTGAAAACTGTTGCCGTAACTATAAAATGTAAACTGTGAAGCATGTTTTAATTTACTTACTTTGAAAAACAGTAACTGCAATGAAATGACATTCACGTTGCTGTATGTTTAAATATTTTCATTAAAAACATAATGATTTTACTGAAACAGTATGACTAAAGAGAAGAAAAGAAACATTTGAAAAGCTATATATTTTTGTAGACATTTTTGTAGTGCTGGTATGTTAGAACTTTCAGAGAAAAACTGTCTTTCCTAGTAGTATAATCAGCAAATATTTTACAGCATTAATTACTACTTTTTGGCTCATCTATAATGTTTTCATTAGTTTGGAACACTTTTCCTGCTTTAAAATATTAACAGTGAGCCAATTGTTCTGTTTATTTGTTTATTTTTATTGTTTATTTGTAATTTGAAAATTGAATCCATGTCAGAGCGACTTAAACTAATTCTGGTGTGTTTCCAGCTCATTTTAGATATTTTAAAAAATGTCTCCACAATCTGTAGTAAAGGATTTTAAGTGTATTTATCAAGGAAGAAAATATACTCCACCTTTGGCCTCATGCATTTCCATGTGCCTTAGTTATGTATGCAAATGCCTTAAATCATGCTCTGTCAAAGAATAGTATATATACATTAGAAAAGTAGAGCATATATAATATATATGCCCTAGAAGAGTAGAGATGGTCTTCCCTTTGTGTGTGTGTGTGTGTGTGTGTGTGTGTGTGTGTGTGTGTGTGTGTGTGTGTGCGTGTGCATGTGTGCGCGCGTGCTACAGCACTGGCAGTTATACTCTTTATTCCATACATGAGTTTTGGTGTCACTTTACATTAAGCCACCATAACTCAGAGAAATTATTAAAATATTTGAGAAAAAGTGCACATAGTCTGTATTTTATCCTGTTGTATTTGCTGTTTTGTAATGCTACTGTTTACAAATTTTAAAATCACATAATAGTGAAGTGGCAGAGATACCAAACTAAGGACGGAAAGTGAACATATCTGTGGGAAGACAGAATATTTTGGTACAATATTATTGCAATTCTCTGTGAATATGATAGTCATTTTTGAATAATTTAAAAGCATATATCTAGCACAGATGGTTATATACTTCTGGATCAATGAGTCTGTTCTGTTTGATCAAAAGTCACATGCTCCAAACGTGATTGGTCATACTTTCCATTACCTTGAGCACATGAAGCTCTAAATGTATGTACTTCTTGAGCCTGGCTATGAATAACACAAAGAAGTGCTCATTGCAAATTGCAGACCTAGTGCAATCAGCCATATCAATAGTCAGATCAATTATTTCATTCATCCATCCCACCATCAGAAGAATAGATTAATAGAAGGCTGCCTGTCACGGAGAGGAATGGATGAGTTGTCCAGCTAGGCCATTGTAGGCATAGCTTGAAAGTGACTGATGCCAGTATTGTAGAGAATCTGTAGCATACAGTAGGACTAACTAGAGGTCTTATCAACCAGGTGAGTCGGAGGACATACCAAGCAAAAACAGTAGCAAAGGTATGGGGTGGAACACTGTTATTACTTAAATAAACAACGCCTGCAGGATAAATCACAGGGATACAATCCAGACAGAAATGAGGCATCTGTTTTCTAATTTGTTTTGAAGGTTGTTAATTTGTTATAGAAACATAAACTTGTTTTACATATATGTTACTGATGTGGGACAAAAGAAGACGTAAGCATAGAAATTCACACAGGAGAGAAATACAAGCCCACTATACTGACACATTTAAAAATTATGTGCAACAGCAAAACTGATTAAATTACAGGGCCAAATCAGTAGCAGAGATTATCATCAAGCAATGCAGTAGTAGAGTTTAGGGGTCGGGAGATATCCAACAGTGAAAACAGGCTTAGAAAGAGGAATTCTTTGACCAGTGGGGAGAAAAAAACAAGAATCTCACTAACAGCAGAGAGTTGCAGAAGCAGAGAGAACGAGATGAGGAAGAAAAGGTCTTTTACAAAAGGTGGCCACCCTTTGTTACGGAACTGTGATTCCTTTTAGAAGACTTTAAAGTCATCCCCCCTCTTTATCTTTTGACTGTCCAAGCATTCAAGTTGCTATGGCAGGTTTTTCATTTACTCTAGCTGCTGTGGAATGTCATTTCTCACTGCTTCTAAGTCCTGTGCTCAACACTATCACTTCTGGAAGCACTTGATCTCCCTGGCTACAGCCCAAAACTACTTGATGTTCACTTTAAGGATCATTGGAACAGAAATTCACTGCACATATGCAGGTTCGCAGAAGGGAAACATCAGTGCTGTACTTAGACTTACTTTTAATAGGCTGACATCCTCAGCGTACATGGGTGCAATCTCATGCTAAGGACATTACAAAGATTTTGGCTGTAAAAGAATAGTACCCTGCAAGAGCAATTCCATTCTGCTTTGCTTCCTATGGTGCATTATCAGTCCAGTTTGATTTGCAGATGCATTAGTTAATTTCCTGGTCTCCATATGCAGCAAGGGGAATTAAAAACTTTATATTTATTAATACAAAGAAGTATTTTTCACAGATTTTATGCTAATGCTAATGACACCCTATGTGAATAATATTGACAAATACTCCTGTAGGCATCAGATTCCTGTAAATCTGCAGTATGTTTTCTGTTTAGGAGAGTCTTGTTACATGTAGTTAAACTTAGGATGATGGTGAATCATTAAAAAAGGGTTAGGAATTTGCAATCTTTTTAAAGCATAAGAAATGGCAAGATCTCATATTGTTCTACTGAGCATATTCTTAAAGGAAAACATCAAAGGGAAATAATCACATGTACATTTCCTTTCATGTTTCTGTGTGTGTGTGTGTATATACATCTGTATATTTGTATGTGTGTGCATGTATGCATGTGTGTATGTATATATATATATATATATATATATATATATATATATATGTATATGGGTCTATATGACTTGGTCGACAGTTCAAATGATCGAATGTTTATTTGGTCGACAGTTCATTTGATCGACAAGCATTTGCCCCCTTCCCCAATTTTGTGTAACCCTGGAGTTGATATATATAGTTAGGGGTGTGGGGGCACAGCCCCACATTAGTGTGGTGGACGAAGCCCCCCACCTAAAATGCTGTCGATCAAATGAACTGTCGACCAAATAAACAGTCGATCATATGAACTGTCGACCAAGTCATATAGACCCATGTATATATATATATATATATATATATATATATATATATATGGATGTATACATATATATATATATATATGTATATAGATATACGAATACATATATACATATGTATATATATATGTATATATATATGTATATATATACATATATATGTATATATATGTATATATATATGTACATATATATATATATGTATATATATATATATATATATATATATATGTATATATATTATATATATAGAGAGAGAGAGAGTAATGAAGGGAGATACTGCCAACACAGCTATCTGGAAGTTTGTAGATAATTATATGTCATTGGTGAAAATCGAAATGATTTATATAAGATGCTTATCTTAAAACTGTATTAGAACTGTATGTTATGTATATATCAAACTTGTTTGTACAGTCATGTGTGTTGAAAAGCGTATTTGCAAAATGCTTGTGTTTAAAGATGTATCCACAGTGTGCCCTACTGGAAGAGAACAGAAATGCGCATGTACTATTGTAACTGTTTAAATGGATATATTTTAATAGTGGAAACTGGAATGCAGGAGATTAAATACAGAAAAATGACTGAAATTAAATTACTTTATGGCTCCACAATAAAAGATGATATCTTTCAGTTTCCATTCATCAAGGAGACACAATGTCTAATACTAGTGAGCTCTCTGTATTGTCTTTAAAGAGAAATAATTACTAGCCTTGAAATGTGGAGGGATGTAATTGTTTTATGACTTCCAGCATCTGCCAAAGATATGAGGTCTATGCATTTAAACATGTAGATGCTAAATACTGCTAGCTTCCAGCAATGAAGGTTTCTTCTGGGACAGAGTCAGATGACAAGAAATTATGTCATTCTGCAAACTATCCCAGCAATAATATATGAGATATTAATTTGAGAAATCTCTTAAGAGAGACGCAGCATTCTGTATTCTGTCTTTGACCTGACAACAACAACTAGATGATCCATTCACCACATCTGTCTTGCTCCTAAGTAAGTTAACTAGTGTATAGTAATTCTCTTAGATTCAATCAGGAATATAGTAAAGCTTAGTTTAGATATTTTTCTTTATTTATTTGAGACTGTTCTGCAATATTGTCATATATTTCCTGTGATTTTGAACTCTGATGTCACTGTGAATATATATTCAGTATTGTCTTGTTATTTTATTATTTATTATTAAATATATTTAAACCTTTCATTGTGGCTGATCTTTGTGAGACATATTTAAGTTTTGAGAGTATTTGCATATTTATTTGGTAACACTGTATGGGCCACGCCTAATAGCCTTACTCTTGGTCAAACTGCCATTTGTATTAATATTAATATTACACAGTAAGATTGGCTGCGCTTTGTTAAGGGACTTAAAGTAGTTGGTAAGAGTTGGCTGATGGCAGTGATAAATACCTTATAGTCTGGGCAAAAGGGAGCATAGCTAGTAAACCCGTGCCAGCCTTTCCCAGGTGTGTGTGTGTGTGTGTGTGTGTGTGTGTGTGTGTGTGTGTGTGTGTGTGTGTGTGTGTGTGTGTGTGTGTGTGTGTGTGTGTGTCTGTGTAAGTCAAACCTCAAAGAGTATGTGTGTCAGCTACTTGGGCATGGATACAAAGCACTGGTTGGACAGAGAGGGTGCTGGAGGTCTTGGCTTAGACACTCAGCTGAGATGTCAGCTCCATAGCTGTGCCAGTGGGGAGTCTTATTGGGGATGTGGACAAAAAAGGAGAAAACCGCCCTGGACTGACTGTGGTCTCTATGTGCTGTTAAAGGAAATTGCACTTGATGCATACAGCTGCATCTGGAAATACTGTGTGTGTACCTTATTATCCTCTCAGTGTACGTCCCCCACTGTTGCCAGTGGTGAGGATTGAGGCTCCTTAATTACTGGTCCAGTGGTGGGTCATACATACATACAATACATATATGGCTCTACTTCAGATTTTCGACATTTCAAAATGCTGACTTTCATATGGCCGAGACCATATGATCGACATTTTATAATGTCGAACATCTCCTACATAATGTAAAACAAACAAAAACACTTCACTAACTGCATTTAGCAGGGAGGCAAGCCCCCCTGCACCCCCTACACCCCTGCTACTTAAATATTCATACTCCGAGATCGCACTACTGTGCAGAAAAGGGAAATCTCCCAGTTCCGTGCTGTATAGGGATCTCCGCTATACATGTTCAACATTTCAAAATGCTGATCATATGGTCTTGGCCATATGAATGTCGGCATTTTGAAATTTTGAACATCTCAAGTAGACCCATATATATATATATATATATATATATATATATATATATATATGTGTGTGTGTGTGTGTGTATGTATATACATACCATATATAAAGAGAGAGAGAGAGGAAAAGTACAAAACTACAAAACCTCAGTTTTACTGGGGCAAGTGGCAGTGACTGAGTCATCCATGATTGTTTTACTAAATATGTTCTTTTTTGAAGTGCTGTAGTTAAGGTTCACTGACCAATTCCACAGGCAAAAATCCATTTGCTACCATTTGCTACCATATGTTCTCAACTTCCTGCCACAAAAAAGTGTTCCAGAAGAAGTAGTAACATGGGGCAGGCTGCTCTGAATATATTAATGTTTGCAAAAGCAATGCCTGATGCCTGAACTATCGAAAGAGAGTGAGAGAGAGAATGATAAAGCCCCCCCTTTGGCATTACCTCACTGGCATCCAGTGTAGCATGAGTCTCAGTTTGTTCCAGTTTCTGCTACATTGACTGCCCATGTTTATGGCAGTCCTTCACTAAGTGATTTTTGTGGCTAGGATGCCTAGAGAACAGTGATGGCACACACATTTCAACACTGATATGTTTCAAAACTGACTTTCCTGCACAAGGTGTGGGCATCCTATATTAGGGCTTCTGTGGATTTTTTTGCCACCAAATCATGGCCTACAGTCTTTGGAATCAAGCTACACAACCCCCCAGAACAGCATACCTTTAATATGTATCCTTGTAAAGAAATTTCAGTAGTGGAATAGTTAGAATGCCAGTAATGAAAAGTTACTGTTTGTTCCTTAAACACCATCCCACAAGCAAATGGCATATAACTTAAAACAGACTTTGAAAGCTCATTTCAAAGTGCAGTGAATGTGATCTCCATCCTCATCAACTCATATCAAAGTGCAGTGAAAGTGTTCTCCATTCCCATGAAACAATATATCACTGCCACAGCAACATTGGTGTTACAGCCAAACCTGAAAGCAGCTCAACAAATTGTCAAAGATAATACAAAATTAGGGTGACAGATCAGAAAGCATGAATATGCTCCTTATTGTCCCATGTGCAGAGCAATCGTGATGATCTCAGAGCATGGAATTCAGATAAACCTGTCACTTCAGTCTATTTACATTTCAAGTCAGCAAAATACACTGCAGACACTTTAAGTGAAATTCCTAGCTTCTTACAAGAGGAGAGTGGACACAGAACTTTCTTGAAAAAAAAAAAAACAGAAACATTGAGCTTATGGGACCATATGAATCTTCCTGCAGTCTGACTGGCCAGCATCCTCTGTTTTGCTGCACCTGTCGACATCATCATGAATTGATGGCAAGTACCCTTTTCCATTAGTTGGAGTCAGGGTCTACTGCATGCGTTTCCACTAATCCCTCTGATTTAAACCTATTATTAAAAGTAAGAGGAGAAAAAACAAATCTTACTGACACTATTCCTTGGTAAGACACAGAGGCAATTCGTCTTCATCCTTTTAACACGTGTCTAAGCCAATGACTTTGCTGTTCCTCAGCCAGAGTGCAGAGTTCTGCATCCAAACATGTTTCTCATCCTAACCGCTTGGAGAATCTCAGCCTGATACCTAACAACCATTTTCTTGTTTCCTACAGATATGTTATCTGTGCAAAGAGAAGCTAACCCAGAACTTTATACCTCACAGTGGACCAGATTGTTGGTGTAAACGTAAAGGAATATAGCCATTATTTAGCTCAGTGCAACATACTTTGCATTATCTCACTAGCGTGCAAAATGGTTGTTTGCCCCGATGTTTTACTAAAGTGAGTGTCTGCCTGTATGTCTATATAACTGTCTGCAGCATTTCAATTTGCTGTGAAACAGTTATAGAAAGGGGATATTTCATCTAAGTTCTTCAAGAAATTATGCAAGAAGTACCTGGGTCTTAACCTATAGACTCTCTGGTAAGCTGTATGTGTTATTTGTGAAAGAAATACTCAGTCACCCAGTTATCAAACATCGTCTGCCCAAGGAGCTTGCTAACTGCACTAACTTTTGCTGCGAAAAAATGCCAAAATATCAGCTGGTGATGGTGGGCCTCATGTTATCTGGTCAACAGTTACCACCACCCTTTTTCAGAGATATACCTGGGCAATGTATTTGTGGGAGCTGCATCTTTGCAACCATTACCACATTTTAAAAACATTAAACAATTAAATGTCCATTCTGGAGCGAGAGTAGGATCATTTAGGCCTTATTTTCATTCCTGGGCCTGAGGCTGTGCTGCTTTGTTCTTTTATTTCATACAGTGAATTTAGGTAGCATTGATCCTTATGATAAATGCAGCACAGTTGAGACTATACACTTGCCATAATGGTAAATGTTAAAAAAAATAGGATCACTGCTGCAGATCAGGATCCCTCTTTTTAGCGACCAGTCCTGTACATGATTCAGATCCATGGACTTTGCATAGAGACGGCAGTGTGCCCATTTCAAACTTTGCAGGTTTGCATATAATTTAATTGTATTGCAAATAATTTAATATGTATGTGTCAATATGGCTACGTGTCCATCCTTACATTTATTATCAGGGGTATCATTTAATATTTTGCAGTTGTATACCTTTTTGCTTATATTTGCTTTTACTTAGATTGATTTAAGCTTCCAGTAGAACTGTAGCCTTTCACAGAAACATTCATTTTTTTCTTGTTTCCCCCATTTTCTACCTCCAGGCTGTCAAAAAAAGAACGGAGTAAGGCATACTGGAAGGTAGAGCTGGGACTCACTTTTTGTTCTTGTTGTTGATAACATACTGGAAGTGTGTTTGTATTCACGCTCCTTCCTTAATGGCTGTGAATTAAGACTACAAACATGTTCTTAGGGACATCCAGCTAGTGATGATCAGACCAGAGGGCAATAGTTCTTCTCCAGCTAATCATACTCAGTGCAACTGAGTCCTGTAACAATGACCTTGTTTTAAGAACCTCTACTGTAATAATTAGTGTATGTGCACATCTGTACTTTCTGCATACTGTGTGAAGCATTCCTTTCTTCTCATGTGTTGTAGTTTGAATTGTCACCCAAATAACTGCATTTGCATTTTTACATCATCATATTTACTAAGTATAAATGCTTTTGCATTCGCTATAACTTCAGTGTTCACAAGGGAGGTCAGTATTTGCAGAATGAACCCAGTGTTTCAGAATAATAGCTTTGGAATACAAAACTGTATAAGTAAAATTAGCACTACTTGCTACATGACACTGATATATAATCACAGTAGCATAATTCCTGTTCATGTGTGCTGCATATTAATTTATATTACGAAAGGAGACAGCGTTTAAAGCTAAAATAAATTTCAAGACCAATGGTATTATGAAGAAAGCAATCTTGAAAACTTAATTTTGGCACCCATGGGGGCTGTGAGTTAATTCGATACAGAAACACCATCTTTGCAGTATGTTGTCATTAGTATTAATATTACTTACTGTAAGTGCATACTAAATGTAGAGTAATCATTAAAGATGGACAACATATTCATGATTATACACTAATGAAGAGTAATGTGAAAAATAACTTTTGTGAAAGAAAACAATGCTTGTACTTCGCTGAAGAGTACGCTTGCTTGAGCAGTTGTATAGTCAAACAAGTATCAAAATAAATGAGGTGGAAATGTGAATTACCCATGAATTTTTGCTGTAAAGCTCTTTTTAAATATATCCTTAGTTAAGCGTATTTCTCACTGAAAACAGTTCTTTATTCTAAGATTAGATCCTACTGTTTCCTGTTAATGCATTTGGCTGGGAACAGGTTGCTGTATCAGTGTACCCAGTTTTTTTCCCTCTGGCAAAGTTTAGAGAAAGGTCTCCTGCAGGCAGTCCACAAAGTAAACTAGTATTCACTGTTAGGAACTGGAAGTGAGGATGATAGAAGAATGGGAGATTGTTTTTTCAAATCTATGCAGTCTTATGGCACGTGCAGTGGTTCTATCTCTCTCTCTCTCTCCCTTATTCATCGGAATCCTACAACTCTGCAATACCTCATAATGATGTAGTGAGGTTTTCTGAAAGGTTCTTCTATAGTGTTGGAGTTTTTGTTGTGACTTAAAGCACTTGCAGCCTGGTTTGTCTTGTAATGTACTCCAGCCTCTACCCAGAACTTGAACCACAGAATAAGGGCTGAAGTTAAATGCCTAGATTTGGAGCCAGACTTGGAAGAGTCCGTGTCCCTCCATCGTCATTCTTTTTAACTGTCCCACTAAAAGTAATTTCAGATATCATATAGCAGATTAACTAAGGTTGGAATGCAAAGAGCATCTTACAAATAATGGATTAAGTCACAAATATTCATTTATTATATTTATTTTGCTGTTGTTTACTAAAACGAAGTATGCTTCAGAAAATTTTCTTTGTCTGTCTATTCCATTTTTCTCTGCTTGAGATCATTACAGTGACTTAGAGTTACTTTCATGATAGATTTGTTAATGTCGCTATACATAACTGTGTTCAGATTGGGAGATATTTTTCAAATTTTCTTTTGTTTTATTTCATTTATTTAACAAAATAAGTACAGTGAACTAAGGGTCCCTTTTCAAGACAAACTGGAGACATACTCTGGTTAAATAACTTGCTCATGATCACACAGCAGGGAAATGGACACTCTGGGAATGCAACCGTGAACCACACGGAGCAGCTCATTGACAGTGCACAGTCATAGTTCTCCACACTAACTGATAGGCTGATAGACAGGGAGCTGAAGGAAAATGGAGAATGGAAAGAAAATGCATATTTATGAAAGCAGCACAATGTTAAATGGGGGGGAAATGTGTCATGTTTCATGGAGAGTAATATTCAGATCCCTACAAAAGTAAATTGTGAACTTCTGTCTAGTTCTCACAATATTTTTGTCATTATCTCATATACTCTTTCTTCTCCCCTCTAACCAAATTCCCACCCTTTGTTTGTCTCTTCTATCTCTGTATCCTGTCCTGACATCAATGACTAGGAATGCGTCATACATTAACTAATGCTGTAACAATACAGCTATCCTCTGTCATTCACCTCCTCTCCAGCAGACTGCTGAGTACAGAGCAACAACTCAATCTGTAAGATTTGTATGCAATTAATAAAAAAAATGATTATTCATAATGAGCCGGGGACTTGCTTATTCTTTACAAATGTGTTTTTTTTTTTTTTTTTTTTTTTTTTATGGAAGATAATTAGGCAACTGTTACACCTGGCCTCTGTTGCTGGATTTCTGTTCTAAAGAAGTCAGAAGAGCAGCTGAGCTAGTGAATGATGGAAACCTTTGTTGCAGGCTAGGAGTGGGCAGCATGATGGTGGCAGTGTCATCTGGTTGTACCAGAGTATACAGATACCATGAGGTAGAGATGGACAGATGTCAATGGTCTTCCCATGTGCACGTCGAGTAACAAATGTTGGATATTCTGAGAATGTGCTTTCCAACAAGGGGCATCTGTACCAGTAGAATGCATTAACATTTAGGAAGAGAGCAGTCAGTGACTCTATATGATAATGCTGAGGGGAAGGGGAGGGGCGGGACAGGTCACCTTTTGCTAAGAGCATGAATGATGTATTTAGTGAGACCATTAACCTAAATTTAATTAAAAGAAAGTCATTCATGACCATACTGTAACATGGCTTTCTTCCATATCACACACACACACATTAGAGTTGCCAATACACATGTCATTGAGATGAGGTAGTAAGCCAGAGTACACAAAGAACACTTGTGAATACAGGGAGAACATGCTGACTCTGCACTGGAGTCACCTCAGGTGACAACTATAGCAGACAACCTCTCACGGAGAAGGAACAATACTACTCACTATGCCAATGTGCTACACAGCTACCGTAATACTGTATAACAACTGGGAGCAGATTTTTCTTTTGTGCATAAAGTTAGTACAGGCTCACAGAGTGTGGCTATCATATTCTGTAGCTCCTTTCTCAAGGTCAGAAGGCCCATATTCAGGTCATAAGGAGGCAAATACTTAAAGCAGACACACAACTGTTGAATGAAAACACTAGCAATCCAGAGACATAGAAAAAAGTGTTTGTTGAATATTAATTCTCTATTTAACCTAATTCCACATCTCTGCAAGTGTTGAAGCAGAGGAAAAACTCTATAAGGAAAAGTTTCTTCCCATCTACAGATGCTTACTGCAGAAAAGTGCAGCATCTATGCAAGATGATGCTAGTATGTACCAAACACAGTTACTGAATTATAAAACCATATAGAAGGAAAAATGTATTATTTATTTTTCTCTGCTTGTGGATTTCTAGTTTTGTGTGCATTTTTTATAGAGTTTTTGTTTCTTGTTTTCTGCTTAAGACATGAATCTGAAATTCTACAATTACAGCCTAACAGCCATAAGCAAACCCTCACTTGTAGCCTACCTGAGCAACATGTTGGAAGAGGGACAGGGCTTACTTAAACAGATTGCCTGGTATAGATAATTGCATCAGCCAATCGTATACAGTCACGGCTGTTTAGAATCAGGGAGAAGGAAGTAAAGGGTACATTTCTACTGCACTTTATAAATGAATTGCAAACTCACCAGTTTTGACATTTTTCTAAAAAAAGTCTCATTATTTGCACTCTTACCCTAACACTCAAGGCGTGTATTAACAGTTCATTATGGAGAGTATGGGGTCATGCCATCTGTTCATTTTAAAAATATTCATTTAAAGGCCATGCTTGCCCTATGAGTGGCTTACATTTTGGTACAATTGTATGAGTTCCCTTCTGCGTGTTTTGTGTTGCTTTGCTAGGCCTGCATACTTCCTTCTATATTATAGATGGTGCCTTGTTCACAGTTGTCAACAGTGTTTAATTCCCAGATAGCTGTTACATTATATGTGCTTCCCTTGCATGAGATAGGGAAGTGAGTCACAACTGGCAATTTAGTGCAAAGGATTAAAATGATGAGGTGGTAATGAGCTTCATTCTGTAGAACAGTGTTTGAGTCCTTAATTCTCCTTTTACCTATTTTTGTGACGCTGAGCAAGACAGTTATTTATTTATTGTATTTATCTTATGTTGATTGGGTTAGTTCCACAAGACCAGTGGCCACTTCTCAGGCGAGACTCAAAGTAGTATTCATACTGACCAGGGAAAATTTGACCAAGGTAGAGGGGAAATCCCTTACTCTTTTTAATAAGTGTCATGATACCTTTTACATTCATGTTGGCTGACACCAGCTCAGGCAGATGAGACCTTGGTTTAACATTTCATATGAATTTACTCAGAACGTATATATGGGAATGCCCGAAAATAAGCATTTTGTTTACTGGGTTTACATGGTTAACAAATAAGCAAACAGAAAAATGGTTTTAGGTATTGGCTTGTAGGGCTGCTGGTTAATGATTTGCCTAGAGGCCTCCAGCAGTATAAATCAGACTGTAGTGTTTGGACCTTACTTTCAGCTAGACTACAGATGTTCTTCGTGTTTCACTGTTGCAGTCATAACTGTAGGGTGCTCCTGCCGGCAGGCAGCCCGAGGTCGGCCAGAATCCCAAAGTCTGGGTCCGGCGTCGGCTGTATAAGCTAGTATCCTGACGTCAGTATGCCTTGGTACATAGCCCTCAGCTGATGCCATCTTCTCCAGTCTTTCTTGCCGTGCGGTGGAAAGCAGCTCGCAAAACGTTGGTTGGCGATTTTCGAACAGCGTATTTGGTTGTTGTCAGTCCGAAGTTGTTACTTCTCTTCTCAAAGCTAAGTACCCCGTTGGGGAATCTTTTTCTTGTTCCTCCGATGTCAGAAAAAGTTAATAATTGTATAGCGTGTGGGAAACAAATACCTCATAAAGATTTCCACTCTTACTGTCTACCTTGCTTAGGCCCTGACCACGACGTTTCTTGTTGTCGGTTCTGTGCCAGGTTCAACTCTCGTACTATCAAGCGCAGGTACGATTGGGCTTTAAATTATTTTGGCAGACGCTTCAATTATAGAATGTCGTCGGACACTACCAGAGTTCAAAAGAAGCGCAAAGACAAAGACAGGCCTCCGAGGTCCAAACAGGACTCGTTGCAGCTGGAGCCAGCGTCCGGTTCGGCTGTCGTCAGTGAGGCGCTTTTGCAGCCCCTGTCATCTGCCACTTCTGAACCGATGGCCGATACGGACTCCCATGGGGAGCCATCAAGGCCCACTATTTTAACTGCTGCAGGACCTTCGGACGTCGCTCCTTCAGATGGGTCCGTAACCGCTGTGCAGGTACCGGCTTCTGAGGGGGTTTTCAGGCCTACTCACATCACTATTTCAAAGGCAAAGGCAAAGACTCCTACTAAGTCTAAAGTTCCAGCTCAAGCTGCTTCTGAATCCACTCCCAAGACACAAAAACAATTATTGAGGATGGCTGAAGATTTGCTTACAATGATTAGAGGTTCTCACCCCCCTCCTGAGAAAAGGCCTCGACAGGATGTTACTCTGGATTCCTCTGACCAGGCTTCTGTATCTTCTGTTTCTTCCTCTGATCAGGACTATTCCTTTCCCCCTTATGAGGATTCGGATGCTGAGGATTCTTTGCCCTCGGCCTCTCCGCCTGAGGATTTTTCTTTTGGGGAAACCTTACATGAGATGAGGGAACATTTTCATTGGGAAGGACAGGAATATTCTGCTTCCAAAAAGAGGCTTAGAGAATTTCTTCTTCTTCCTCAGCATAGGCCTTTAGCTATCCCTCCTGTCTTGGACATTGTAGATGATGCTTTTTCTGAGGCTAATTTGAATCCTGATTCCATGCCTCCTGCTCCTTCTAAGCCTGATAGATTTTATAGGGTTCCTGACTCTCATTTATTCTTATTTAAAACCCTTCTGCAGATCCTGAAACTATTTCTCAGGGCTCTAAGGCTGCTAAGGTTGCTACTTCTAAAAATCCTATTCCCTCTGAGAAGGATTCTCGTGCTTTAGACAGGTGGGGAAAAAGGTATATACTTCTGCTACCCTGTCTGTAAGGGCTTTAAATTGCCAGTTTCATATGTTTAAATATCAGCAATTTCTTTTGTCTGTTTTAAAGCAAAAGCTTGCTTCCCTTCCTGCTTGTGCAGAGGATAAGGAACTTCAGGATGTTTTGCATGCTACTGAACAGGTTAACAAGCATAGCTTACATTGTGGTTTTGATGCTTTGGATGCTTCTTGCAGGGCTGCTGCCTCTGGTACTGTAATTAGGAGACATGCCTGGCTTCGTGAACAAAGTTTACCTGAACAGGTTAAGGCTAAGTTATTAGATGCCCCTGTTCAACAAGATGTTCTTTTTGGTTCTAAGGCTGAGGAAGTTATTAAAAAGATGGAAAAAAAGGCAAAGTCCATGCAGACTGTAAAAGATTTCTTGCAAGTTCAGCCTCCTAGATTTTCCAGGAATTGGCCCTCTAAAAATTGGTCCTTTCCTACGTCTGACAGGCCTCAAAGGGGAAGATATAGACGCTCCAGAGGTCGTGGTCAAGGCCAGACCTCTTACAGATCTAAACAATGGACTGCTTCTTCACCTAGAAGGGGAGAAGACAGATCCCAATCTCAAAGAAAGCAAACTCAATGACTCTCTCGGTTGGGCTTCAGGACCCCTTTACCTGGGCGCCTCTCGGAGGAAAACTGTCTCTTTTTTACAGAAATTGGACTCATATTACCCAGGACAGATGGGTATTGGATGTGATTTTAAAAGGGTACAAGTTCCACTTTCACACTTTGCCAAGGACTCACGGTTGGCCAGATCTGCCAAAACTTCAATGGTCAGAGGCCTTAACTCAAGTGGATGCTCTTCTGGCCATGAGAGCCATAGAGCCTGTTCCACCCTCGGAAATGGGAAAAGGGTTTTATTCAAGGCTGTTTCTGGTTCCCAGAAAACAAAACTCATGGAGACCTATTCTGGACCTTTCTGTGTTAAACACCTTTTTGGAAATTCCAAAGTTCAAGATGCTTACTCTGCAACAGCTAATTCCAATGCTCTCTCAGGATGCCTGGATGGTGACATTGGACTTAAAGGAAGCCTATTTGCATATCCCTATCAGACAAGAACGCAGGAAATTCCTCAGGTTCAAGGCAGGTTCGAGGCACTTTCAATTCTCTGTTCTGCCCTTTGGTTTATCTACTGCGCCCAGAGTCTTCACCAAGTGCCTGGCACCAGTAGTGGCTTACTGCAGACTTTAGGGGATCCAGATTTACCCCTATTTGGATGACTGCCTTATTCAGGCAGACAGCAAAGATCTTCTGCTTCGACATCTGGACTTTGTTCAACGTCTTCTCCTACTACTGGGATTCTCTGTGAACATAAAAAAGTCACATTTGATCCCTTCTCAACAAATGGTATTCTTGGGAGCCCTCTTAAATACAACCTTACAAAGGGCCTATCTCACTCCAGAAAAACAAACTCAGCTGGCTTCTACTTTCAACGCCTTGGCAACTCTATCTCAGCTCACTGCAAGGAAATTCCTGCAGGCTCTGGGCTACATGGCTTCCTGCATTCTGTTGATTCCAAACGCAAGGCTTCACATGAGAAAGCTTCAATGGTATCTGAAAAGTGTATGGTCACAGCATTACCACGATCTGGATATTCTGATTCCTCTGATCCCCTGCCTCCAGAAGGAGTTCCTCTGGTGGTCCAGGGCATGCACTTTAAAGCGAAGGAAAACCTTTTCGTCTCCCTCAACCTACTCAAATCCTAACCACGGACGCCTCGGATTATGCTTGGGAGCACACTTTCTAGACAATTGCCAGCAGGGAACCTGGACAAAGGACCATCTTCACTGGCACATCAATCTGAAGGAAATGTTGGCAGTTCAAAATGCCCTTTTAGCCTTCAAAACCTTTTACAACCAGGGCCTCTGCTAATTAGCACAGACAACACCACGGTCATGTGGTACATCAACAAGCAGGGGTTCTCATTCATACCCCTTTGCAGACTAGCTATGGGTTTATGGGACACAGCTCTAAATTTGAATCTGCATCTCCAGGCTCAATTCATTCCAGGGAAACAGAATCTCTTAGCAGACAGCCTGAGCAGAAACATTTCAGATCCTCATGAATGGATGCTAGACACAAACTTGTTCAACAGGATTACTGCAGTTTGGGGATGTCCCCAGATAGATCTGTTTGCATCCCATCTCAATCATCAGCTGCCTCGCTTTTGCACCAGGTCCTTCCACAAAACAGCATGGAGAGTGGATGCCCTGTCCTTCAGCTGGAGAAGCCTTTCAGCATATGCCTTCCCTCCTCTTCCTCTACTGCCTCGGGTACTACTGAAGATAAAGCAGGACAAGCCCAAGTTCCTCATCTTGATTGCTCCAAATTGGCCTCGACAGTTTTGGTATCCAACCTTAAAGCTCCTGTTCTCGGGGCCTCCTTGGATTCTTCCACTGAACCCTTCGCTTCTGTCCCAGCATCAGGGTCAGTTACTACATTCCAATCTCAAGACCCTTTGCTTGGCAGCTTGGCTCTTCAAAGGAATTTGATTTCCTCTAGTCTTCCCAAACAAGTTTTGGATGTTCTTTTGGAAGCTAGACGGCCTAGCACTAGGAAATCCTATGCCTCTAAATGGAAGAGGTTTTCTATTTGGATGCAGGACCGAGGCTCTGATCCTCAGGTTCCTGATCTCTCCTCTATTTTGCTTTACCTTTCGGAACTTTTATCTAAAGGACTTTCCTTTTCTTCCATTAAGATTCCTGCTTCTGCTATCTCTGCGCATTTCAGTTCTGATCCTCCTGTTTTTTCACATCCTTTGGTGAAGCAGTTCTTGAGAGGGGCTAAAATTTGCGGCCTCCAAGGACCCCTCCTGTCCCTGCCTGGGATCTTAATTATGTTTTAGAAAAACTTACTTTGCCTCCTTTTGAGCCTGCTGCATCTTCAGATATTAAGTTTCTATCCTGGAAGACTGTTCTTTTGTTAGCATTGACCTCTGCCAGAAGGGTCTCAGAGTTGCAAGCTCTCATGGCTGTGGAACCATACCTTATTTTCCATCAGGACAGAGTATCCTTGAGGACCAATCCTACTTTCATGCCTAAGGTGATTTTGAAAGTGGCTTTGAATCAGACAATTCACCTTCCTACTTTCTTTCCAAATCCTCAAAATAAAGGGAAAGGATTTTGCATTCATTGGATGTGCACAGACAGTTACGATTTTACTTGGACAAGACTAAAGATTTCAGAAAGTCTAACCAATTGTTTGTTTCCTTTGCCTCCAGTTCTTTTGGAAAACCTATTTCTAAACAAACTATTTCCAAATGGATTGCTTATGGAATCAGATTTTGTTACACTCATCATGGGAAACAGTTTCCAGGGACCATTAGAAGTCATTCTACTAGAGCAGCTGCTACTTCTACAGCTTTCCTCAGAGGAGTCCCTACCAAGGATATCTTGGAAGCTGCCACTTGGAGTTCTGTGCATACTTTTCCAAGCACTACAATCTCCCTTGTTTTCTAAGTCTAGGGCAGGCTTTGCCTCTGCTGTCTTGCAGGGTATTCTTGCCTCCCTTCTTCTATCTAAAGCCTCCTCCCCCTCTACACTGCTTTGGGATTCCACCCTACAGTTATGACTGCAACAGTGAAACACGAAGAACATAGTACAGTTGTGTACACCTACCATAAATGTAGATGTTCGAGTGTCTTCACTGTTGCAGTCGGGTTTCTCCCTCCTATCCCCTCTTTTTCTCATATTTGTGGTGTATTTGTGTTCCTTGTTGGATTCATTTTTGATTTGTTGGGGACTTCTGACATCTAGGGCAAGAAAGGCTGGAGAAGATGGCGTCGGCTGAGGGCTATGTACCAAGGCGTACTGACGTCAGGATACTAGCTTATACAGCCGACGCCGGACCCAGACTTTGGGATTCTGGCCGACCTCAGGCTGCCTGCCGGCAGGAGCACCCTACAGTTATGACTGCAACAGTGAAGACACTCGAACATCTACATTTATGGTAGGTGTACACAACTGTACTTTCTGCAAGTGGCAAATAGCCTCAGATTATGAGGCTGCTCTGTATAGCAGCTCTCTAGCACCACTTTTTCTCCCATACTGGATAACAGATCTTAAAAAAAAAAAACAGCAGTATCTTCTTCTTTCAGCTTTTCCCGGTTAGGGGTCACCACAGCTGATCACCTGTCTGCTCATGATTGGCTGTAGAGTTTTAGTGTCGAATTGCCAGCCTGGCACCCACCTTCCACAGAAGGCACACACATGCACGCACTCACACCTAGGGCCAATTTAGAGTGTCCAATCCACCTACAGCTTGTCTTTGGGAGGAAACCGATGCGACCACAGGGAGGACATGCAGACTCCGCACAGAATGCACCCCAGCTGAGGAAACCACTGCACCACTGTGGCCACCCTTAAAAAGAAAAGAAAAAAGAAAAAGAAAAACAGCAGTATATAAAATTAAAACAATAGAAACAATAACCTTGGTGAACAGTTAGGCATAACAAAGTGTTTCTTGGAATTGCATACTAGATCAGTTCTTCTGTTTAAATCTCCTTAATGTAGGCAAAGGTTTTATCAGTGTTTGACATGACTGTCTGCTGTGTGCTTTACTTTCACGTGTTCTTTCAGCAGTAGCAAATGTTAAAGAGTTTGTTGTCAGTACTTTTATGACATTGACAAGACATCATGCAATGTTTAAGCTACTTCAGCCTCATTGTCTTTGCCTTCTCTTCTGTTTTCCTGATAAGGACCACTTGTCATCTTCCCAGTTCTTCAAGAAAGAAAAGGAGCATTTCCATACCATGTACTAGGTTTGAGAGTGTCCTTTGGGACTACAGAAATGTGCTCCTAAAAAGCTGGGTGAGTTTAGAAAGGTGGTGTTAGGACTCATCAGTTCTTCAAAGACTGGGGAACTGCTATAGAGAAAGAAGTTCCTTTTGCTTCTGTGTGGGATAGGCTACTGAATTCCTAACATACCGAATTTCTTTTAGGGACATTCAGTATGTGTCAGCTGTTCAGCTGCTTCAATATAACTGTTTCTTTGGTACAGATATAGACAAATGGAGTGCATTCTTAACATAAAAGAAATAATATATTCTGTAACCTGAATATAAACAAAAGTTTTAAGTGTCAGAATTGGTCCAGAAGTGGGGGTGGCAGGGTGGGGGGAGGCAACTCCACATCTGTGATTGTCATTCTGCTAAGCAGTATCTAACATTAAGCCTTAAGGTCAAACTTGCCCTATTTATCATAACTTTTCAAGTGATCTGACAAAATAGTGCAGAATCCCCAAGTCTACAGGAATTGGTCAGAAAGCCTATGGAATTCTGGAATGCTTTCTACAGTACACTGCCAGAATGACTTAAGAATCCATCATAAACATAAAAGCAACATTTTACACTTACCAGGATTCAGTAAAGAGCTTAAAGCATAACCTCTTTAAACAAGAAAAATGCAAATGCCACCATGCACATATCACTAAGACTCATCAACTATCCTGCAACTAAACTCTGGTCCGTACATTTCTAGAGCTAGCTTGTCTGCATACTGATTTATTCAAGAGCGTCCAAAGCTTTGCAAGCTGGAGGACCCCTTTTATAAAGGAAATATTTTGACAGACCCCTATACGTGGCGGTACACAAACGTTACATTTGGATCAACCTCCAACCGCACCAATCAGCCTCCCCGCCATGCAGCCATTTCAGTGTCCCATCATTTGGCTCTTTCTCCCCAGTTGCCATAAACACTGTTCAAAATTCTCAGTGTGCATACTGTTTTCTGCTTTACTTCTACGATTACAGATATTTGGATTTAATAGGAAACTTTTATTTCAAATTTTATAGCACAAACACTGATATACATTTGCTAAAGATAAATAGACATTTGCTCAAGCTAAAAAATGCAATACAGTCTCACAATGAAAACAGACTTAGCATTAAAACTTCTCTGCCTTTGAAACTCACATTCACTAGAACAGCATTGAAACCCACATTGAATGAAAATGCATCTGGCCAGTGGAAGATTAAGTTTACCTTTGGGCTGTTTTCAAAGCATAGGTCCTTTGCGAACATTTTTAGGACCATGCAAAAGTTCTTTGATTCACCTTCCTGATTGTATAATTAAATTTTAATATACAATAATTAAATTATATCCCTTGTATAATACAGCACCATTTGGTAGTCCGTGTTTTAAATGTATAGTTTTACACATTTTTTCAGTAAGCAATGAAACAAAACATATGAACCAATAATGGCGAAACTGCCCAATTCAGAACATTTCAACCATAAAAGGACACTCAACCATCTGTCATTACAATTCACCAATATCAGTTATTATGTACAATCTCTGCAGAAGTAAGTCATCTGAATAATTCTACCTTAAAAAGATCTGTAACTAATGGAAAGTTTGCTGCTAACAGCAAACTTTATATTTCAGTGTTTCATCTACAAATTCAGTGCCTGCTGCCCTTGAAGAATAACTTACCTACTTATGTTACATTAAAAAAAAAATGGTAAGCTGGTAATATTGCATGGATGGCAAACAATATGCTGTGGGAGTAGAACCCACAGCCTTCTGCATTAAAATACAAGTATTCTACAAGTTGTGTTACAAAGTTATTAACATTGTCAAAATTTTGTACCACACTAGTGATACCATTTGCTAGCTAGCTAAACAAAACAGTTGTACATTGTAAACAGGTTTAACATGAGCAGCAGTAAACTTCTTTTCCCTTGAAGCTCACGATTCCCTGAAAATGCACTTGAAACAAAATTCCATGAAAAATGCAGCTATTATAACGGGAGGTACAGAGGGCCAAAACTAAGGACACATTTTAATTCCTCCTCTTATAAACTTAGTTAATAGAACAAGTCTTGAATTAATACAAATTTTCTTTAGTATATGAAATCTAAAGCTCAAATGTCTGCCATTATTTTCTGACTCCAGTCCTCAATGATTTGCCAGAAAAGCTGAGGGGCATACTACTGATCACTTACACACACACACACACACACACACACACACACACACACACACACACACACACACACACACAAAGCAACAAGTTTTGCATTACTACGAATTTTCTTTCTGACAGATATGAAGTCTAAAGCTCAATCCTCAATGAATTGCTAGAGATTTGCCAGAAAAACTTGTTTTATGGGAAGCAGACCAAAACTATGAGGCAAATATCTGCACAGTGGACAGATATGTTTTCTATTCAAACCGTACAAATAAACAAAAAAAAAACAAAATACCTTCAGGGCCCTTCCAAAAGATCGACTCGATCATCTCTGCAGTACTGGTAAAAGGAACCAACCAGCATAAAACAAGTACATTAACTGTCTGACTGGAGGGAAAGTAACAGTTCCTTTAAATTTCCCTCCAAGTTCCAACTGCCAGACAGAAAACACAGGGCAAGCAAGCAGTTGTTCCACGTCAGCCGCAAACGTGGAAGTTATTACTTATTATTCCTCTCTAAAAATGCAGATCAAGCAACTGGTTAGCTGTGAACGTGGAAGACGTGGAAGTCTGATTGTTTTCTTTTTTTTCTTTGTTAATACAGGTCGTCGTTTGCTGCAGGTGTGAAATGGAGCTCTGTAGACCCCTAAAATTCATCATACAGACCCATAGGGGTCCACGGACCACAGTTTCTGAATCGCTGATTTATTTTGATCAGATGTGTGAGATTTTTACTATGTAATAAATTGTTTTGGATGCCACTCATATCTTGTAAATAATGTATAGTATTTTTTTTTGATGATGTCTGCTATAAATATTTTACTATGTCAAACGTTTAGGTCTTGATGGGGATTTTAAATGTTGTGAATATCCATTCTTCTAATTCTGTACAAACAGTGTTTGTTTTCTGTATGGTATGTAAATAATGTACATTGCTGTTCTGTCTGTTAATTCTCTGCTATCCCTGGCCTGACCG
The DNA here is from genome assembly GCF_019279795.1 of Protopterus annectens. Taxonomy (NCBI): domain Eukaryota; kingdom Metazoa; phylum Chordata; order Ceratodontiformes; family Protopteridae; genus Protopterus; species Protopterus annectens. The sequence continues at coordinate 161,502,473 of NC_056744.1, read as the reverse complement.
GAAAATGTTCCATTTAAATTGGTGCTATACCCCAGTTAGCAAAGTCATAAATAAATAAATATTCTTCAAAGTAAATTAATTATACTGCTGTACTCATGTAAGATGTGTCACCTGCTCAGATTCTGCACAGCAGTACTTTTCTTTGTTCTTGGTGTTCATTGTAGAAGCATTACCACCTCTTTTTTTTCAAGTTCTTAGCTGGATATATGCATCCTGAGATAAAAATATGAAAAATGGCAACTGGCGTAATATTTTTGAAGAAAAATATTTTCCATTTTTTTGTAATGTAGCATTAACTGTTATACTCTGCCTGAAAGATCATAATATTATTATTTATTTTTTATTTATTTTATTTTACATTTGTTAACTGGGAAATTCCGACTGGACCAGGTCCATTTTAAGTGGAGGCCTGGGGAGAAAAGCTCTGGCATCAAGTTATACAAATACAGTACATCCAGCATAATACACAAAACAGGTTACATCATGTATGCTGAGCATAGTAATACAACAAGAAATTAATAAAACACTCCAGGTAAAAGATATAGAACATAGGTAAAAAGACAATGTCAGTTACAGTACATCCAGCATACTACACAAAACAGGTTACATCATGTATGCTGAGCATAGTAATATAACAAGAAATTAATAACACTCTCCAGGTAAAAGAAGATATAGAACTTAGGTAAAAAGACAATGTCAGTTACAGTACATCCAGCATACTACACAAAACAGGTTTCATCATGTATGCTGAGCATAGTAATATAACAAGAAATTAATAACACTCTCCAGGTAAAAGAAGATATAGAACTTAGGTAAAAGACAATGTCAGTTATACATTGGTAAGAGAAGAAAATATATCAAGTAAGATTCTACAGTTAAAAGTACCCTTTCAGATGACCATGCCTATAGGGGATCAGAGATCCAGCATGTGATCAGAGAGCAGTTTGGGGAGTTAATAGCAGTGTGCATAGGGTTATGTGATACAAGGGCATAACCAGGTACTAAGAAGATGTGATTTGAGGGAGTTTTTGAATATGGATGTGGAGGCGGCATTGGACACGAATAGGGGAAGAGAGTTTCAATTTCTGGCAACGGTGTGGGAGTAGAGTGTTTTCCCTGTATTATTGTTAGCCTTGGTGATGGAGAGGAGAGATTTTTCACTAGATCTTAGGTACCAGTTTGCAGTATAGACAGTAAGTAGGTTGGATAATGAGGGTTTTTTTTCAAGATATTTGAGAATATTATAGGCTGTGCCCAGCTGGCGATAGTTAAGCAGCTGTGGTAGCTCAAGCCATTTTAGTTCTTTTAGTGCAGTACAGTGATAGGTTCTATAGGCTGAGTTAGTAGCAAACTTGGCTATTTTATTGTAGCATGATTCTAGTTTGTCTAGGTCACATTGTCTGATTTGGGTAAAGATTGGTGCTGCGTATAATAGACTTGAGAGGAGGTGTGTTTGTGCAAGAGTGACTCTTGCTTTTTGTGAGAGAAAGGACTTGTGCCTGTACAGGGAGCCTAGCTTTTTGTGTACTAGTTTTATGGTATGTGAGATGTGACCATCAAAGTGGAGATTATTGTCTATTTCAATGCCCAGAAGTTTGGTGTGGTTAGAAGGGTAGATGGTGGTGCCATCCTTAGATGTTATGGTAAAGGAGAGGGTTTTTTATATAATTAGGGGTAAATAGTAGCAGCTTTTTCTTTATGGGATTTAGTACTAATTGGATACCCGATATCCATTCTTCTACTGAGTTATAGGTATCTTGAGTGAGTGTATGTAGGTTGGTGGGAGATGAGGTGGAGCAGATCAGGGTTGAATCATCCGCATGTTGTATGAGTGTGGCATGTCATGTAGAGCATTTGAGGTTATTTGTGAAAATAGAGAACGATAGTGGGCCCAGTATAGAGCCCTGTGGGACTCCTGTGGTGGCTGGAAGTTGTGGAGACAGAGTTCCTTTCCACTGGACTGATTGTTGCCTGTCAGACAGGTGGCTTCTGAACCAGGCTACAGTAGAGGAGGTGAAGGATAATGATGTTAATGAGTCTAGTAGAATGGAGTGGGAGACCATATCAAATGCTTTTGAAAGGTCTAAGGAAATAGCTGATACATATTTGTTGTCATTCCTGTGAAGGTTTATATGATTAGTGAAGTATATAAGGGCTGTGGTAGTGCTGTGATGTGAACGGAAACCGTGTTGTGTGGTAGATAGTAGATTGTGTGTGTTAAGAAATGTCATCACTTGCAAGTGGATGCATTTCTCAAGAATTTTGGATAGGGGGCAAAGGATGACAATAGGTTGGTAGTTGGAGAATTCGTAGGAGTTACCTCCTTTATGGAGAGGAATGATGTGAGATACTTTCCAGAGTTTGGGTATGTATGATTCTAGTATGGAGCAATTGATAAGGATGGAGACAGGATATGATAGGGAGTCACTAGCCATTTTTTATTACATGAAACAATGGAATAATTTGAAATGCTACAGCAGTAAGTCTTTCAGTTTTGAAAACAAAGTGAAAGGTCTTGAATGATGGTATTGATTATCTCACAGGTTATCACATTTTGGTAAGAGATGTCCTACATTGGTCATCTGAAAAGTAATATGATCAATGTCATGTGCAAATTAAGTTATCTTCTTTCAGTACCATAAAAACAATTTCCAACTTCCGTTTGAAAGTAAGTTGATTTGTCTGATGGTGTTTCAGGGAAAGGTAAGCAACAGAAATACAGTCCATGGAATAGTGCACAGGGTTCCATCCCTCCCATACAAAACTTATAATTGTTAATAGGAAAGGAAGTATTAAAAGAATTACTAATGTCAACAGTCACACTAATATTTTGTAACCCTGGGTATTTGCCTTAGTTAACTTCAAGGCCACTTCCTTGATGGTCCTTGGTTGAATTCATTCTGCCTGCCACAACTTGGAAAACTTCAGGAAGTTTCCCCACTCAGGGAAGTATGGATACATTGTGTGATTTATAGTGTGATAAAGAATGCCAGAAACAAAAGCATGCCTGCATCCAGCAACCGCCAACTCTTTTGCCGCTCTCATTGTTCTGATCTCAAGTCCTGCTATAGTCAGTATATTTTCTTCGATTTGCATGGCGTATAAATCTACAAAGTGTCAAGGTGGCCATTGCATTTTCTTCTAAGGCCTGCACCAATACTTCCAGTGTTATCTTTAAGAGATGACTTAATGTAAGATGTTGTCATTTGTGCTAGTATTTCAACACTGCCATTCGTTGCCACTGAAGAGAGAAACCCTGTACTTGCCACATCACCATGTTGTTGGCCATCAAAAGACTTTCTCTATATGGACAGATACTGAGAGAGTAGGTTCTGGTATAGCCCTCCTTTTGGTAAGCCCAGTGGTAAATAAGCCAACTGGTCCCTTCATATGCTGCATTCATCCTTATCTTTTGAGGACTTGTGCTTGCAAAATGTCCATGCTTCCACGTTGGGTGGAACATTCCAGGTTAGTGACAATTCCCAGCCCCAGTCTGATTGGTTGGATGCTGAAGTTGACCAGCCTGATAATTTGCTTATGGGATGTAGGATTACAGAGCCATGGACTCCGCTGCTTGGACTTCTACCTAGGCCAACCCAGAATGAATAGACCCAGATGAGGGGGTCCTTTCCATCTTCCTAAGACAGAGTCCACAGTGTAAGGCCTACATATCAAACACTTTCATGTCATGTGCAAGCTAGACTAAGTCCTCAAGGAGTACAGTCTGAAACAAGCAATGAGTTCAGCACAGGCCTTTCTCTCTCCCATATGATCTACCTTCTTTCAGAGGCTCACTAACCAGCAGACATCAGATGACACTCTCATCCTTTTGGGAGACCATCAGTGAGCATATGCATGCTGGTAACTGGGGGTGCAGGACTTTGAAGAGTCAGGTGTGGAGGTCAGTGTCTGTGAAATGGACAGGAGTAATGAGTTAACTCCCCTTCTAACTCTCCATGGATGACATCTCAATTGGAAAGTCTTGTTTTTTATAAGGGATAGACTACTCTGAATGAATGCATATTCTATTCCCTTAGAAATGCCTGGTGTGATATCTGGTGTGTTTCATGTAGTGAAGAAGCCCAAAGAGTCTTCAGTCACCCTGCTTCTAGATCCTGTAAAAAAAGGATGCTGTTGCTCATAGCCTGAAGGTCATTAACCCTACCCTTTCATCATACAGAAAACTGGATATCCACTACAATTCCCTGAGTTAGTGGGAGCAGCACCATAACATGCAGTCGCATTCTGATTCCTAATGTAGCACAGATCAGAGACCACAACACTTTGCTACTCTGTCACCCAAGTCACCCAAGTCCATATTATGGGTTTCTGTAAAACAGTGTACTCATCTACACATTGGTGATTAGGCCCCTCAGCTACTCATTTTACCTGTCAAAGTTCCAGTGCCACTTAGTAGCTCTGCTGTTGGAAATCCTTGAAAATGTTCCTGAAAATGAACTCATGAAGAAACTTTTGTTGACTCACATGCTAGTTTTGAAGTTGGGCTTCCTTGAAGTATGTTGGTACGTATTGTGGCATAATGCCTTTGCCTGGGTTATAGACTCAGCAGTATGCCTACATGCCAGAGAATTTTCTTTCTAAAGAAGGAGTACAGAAACATTTCTGATGCCCACTTCATGGAAGAAGTGTACTTTCGTCAGTCCACACAAGAACTGATTCATCAGTTCCTTAGAAGGAATGAGTCCATCACAATTCTGGAGATTCTATATTTATGTATGTGTTGCATTTATTTACTTGGAAATTTCAGAGGAACAGTGCCCATTTTCAAAACAGGTCCAGGAAGACAACCTTCACAAAAATCAAAGGAAGTAGAGGAAGCAAACTTCATAAGGGTGCAACATTAGGTAGTTATGTATAGTACCTCTATTTATAGGAGTCTCTCGGAGCTCATTATCACTACATCCCAACAGGAAGTGTTCTAGTTTCTCTTTGGCTACACGGTGTGAATGCAGCATGGTAGAACAATCTCCCCTCTCTTGCAACTCTGCTGGTAAAACACTTAGCACTCCCAGTAGGTGTCACCCATTTTTGAGACAGCAGTAGCTGGTCACTCCCATCCTCCATGACCACCTTCTACAGGAGCCTGAGCAACTAGTCAAAATTGGATCACTTATAGCTTTATCCCTTTACATCATGGAGCTAGCAAGTAGAAACATCTCTTAATCTGGATGGAAAAGTTCCCCATGCTGACCTAGTCATTCAACTTAGGGAGGATCCTAACTCATCTATGCATTATTTGGCATTAATAATTCCATGATTAAGGTGCATGTGACAGATATTTATATGCATCTTGACCTTATGGTGCAAAATTATGGAGTAATAACATTTGATTAAGAGCTTCCATAAAGGAGTTCTGTATTTCCATTATCCTTTTCCTCCCATTGTGGGATATGAACTGCTTGGTCAAAAGGCTTGCTGATCCTCAACCATTTGAGCTTTTAGATTTGACAGATCTGAACTTTATTTCCTGGCTGTATAGAGAAACATTTGTTGACTTTTATAAAGACTTGATATCACTTAGGGCAAATCCATTCTTCCTTCCTGTCTGAGTTGTCACCAAACAAGTCCAGTTTTTTCAGTTTCTTTAGAAGGGCAGAAACCATGGTAAGAGTGACCTTCTGACTTTCTATATGCACTGTCCATTCTGTGGCCAAATGGTCTTCTGTGCATGCTTTCATAAGGTATCCCTTACATCTTTGTGACCTTAGGTGTCAGGGCTCATTCAGAAATTTAGTATTGCAAAACTCAATCTTCAGGGCATTGTCTTATTGATACTACAGTTCCTTCTCCACAGGTGTCTTATTGCTTGGAATTCAACCCAAACAAGGACTGATCAAGGAGGGTCCTTGATGTTGGCTATAGCATTAACTGTAACAGAAAAGTTATTTATAATTGGGGAGGGTGGCAAAACCATCCCCATGTGTCTCAGTATAAATAAGAAATAGACCTCCTCCTTGATGGGTCAGATACTCTTTCTCTGTTCCATTTGCAAGATCATCTCCTCTAGGCAGCCTCTGATGCTGAGGTTCTTTGTAAGGCATGTACGTTTATGTCAGATTTGTTCATTAATTACTAAGCTTTATTGTTATTTCCTAATTTTCTGGAATGCAACTTGATAATGCCTAAGAGATGTAGTGGTATGCATGGGGACTGTCCAATGTGCAACATCACAGCATATCTCAGAATGGGTGTAAATACATTCCAGTATTCAAATTTCCAGAAGTTTTATAAAATTGTGACTGGTGGAAAGGGGGAACTCAGCTTAGGGCCCATTAAGGAGACTTCGCTATGAAGATTATTTCTTACAGCAAAAGGTATCCAGCCCCTGTTGGAGCCAGTGAGAAAAGGTGAGTGTGACTGTGCTGACATAAAATCACCAATTTTGTGGGAGGAAGGTTATGTGACCTACTGCAGTACTGATACTGGAGAAAAAGAGAGAGGGCTGATTGGCACGTACCCTAATGAAAAGGAAAGTGAACTTGGTGCTACTATGCATCTGTCATGGCAGGCTTCACAGCACATGTGTAAAAATGGGCACATACATATGGAAGGTGCCACATGCCTTCACCAAAGCAAGTCTCCATATCAACTGTTGTGGGTGGGAGCTTAGGGACAAAACGCTGAAGCCAAGAGGCTCAAGATGATAGCCTCCCATGAATGGGTCCCATTAAAGAGAAATAAGGAAACATGAAGAAATAAGATAAAAATAAACAAGATATTTCTTAAGGGAGAATAGTTGTGTTGCATAAACAAATGCTGAATAAAGTAATGAATTTGTTTATATTTGAAAATCAGTTTACTTCCTGCCCTGCACTTTCTATGTACTTTATTGGGGGAGGGGGGTCCCACCTGTCTGGAGACAGATGTACAGGGAAATCTTACTTGAGCAGATGATTTCAAGGCCAATAGGTTTGTATGAATAAAAGTAATAGCTCTGGATTGAAATAAGTCCTTTTGCTTTGTACAGATTGTATGTAGCTCAAGCAGAAAACTGTTGCTGTCTAAAATGTGGATGATCCATTTCAAAACAGAGGCACTGAATGGATATCTTCAGTCTTTGTCCCCAGTTCACAAAGAAGCACCACTGCTGTTGTCATGAGCAAAGATGAACTGGAGATGTCTGACAATACCACTTACATTGCATTATTATAGCAGTCAGGAGAAAGCAAAACTACAGTACTTTAGAAATTATTTTGAAAATTATAATTATTTTAATTGGAGATAGGCTTTTGTTCATCTGTACACACTTGTATGAAGAAAAGAAAGGGGTGGTTCTTTTTGTGAATTTGACATGTGCATACTTTATGTACCTGTGCTAAAATGAACATAATTTCCAATTAAAATTATAATAACCATCTAACAATAAGCTTCACAGATTAGGGGGAAAGTAGTTTTGTCTTCTGCTAACGGTTGTAATAATTAATAGTGCTGAAGTAGGGTGTGGGAGAGCAGTTAAACTGCAGAGTCAGTAAACCAAGGTTCAGATGAGTGAGGTGGTATTGTATCTGCCTTAAAAGATGTTGCAGAGCACAGCTAAGTCACTCAGACCTTCCTCTCATATCATCATTAAATAGCCAGTTTTCTTCTGGGAAATATCATGATGTCCATCTGATTATTCAGTCTAAAAAGAGCTCAATGAGGAAAACCAGGAAGAAATGAGATTTTACAAAACAACTTTTACGTGCATTTATTTATTTAGTAGTTATTTGCAGTTTGTTAACCAGGAAAGTTAATTGGGCCAAAATGAGCCTGTTTTCAATGCAGGCCCAGGGAGAAAATCTCCATATACAATTATTACAAAGATGATATCAACAAAGTTAAGTATAATACAGTTTTTAAAACTACTAAAAACACAATAATATAGAAGACAGAATAATAACAATTGAGCAAGGTGTTGTAACAAAACATGGAATGAAACTAAAACATAAGTGTTTTGGAGTACATAAGTATAATCTGGATTGCAGGCACTAATGCACTCAAAGTTTCATGAGGTGAGAGGTAGGAAGAATTACAGCAAGAGAGTAGAATAGTGAAAGGTGAATAGCCTCAGTTATGAGAAAGGAAAACAGGGAGAGGGAGTGAAAATGAAATGAAGGGAGTCACTAGGATGAGTTATGAGAAAGGAAAATAGGGAGAGGGAGTGAAAATGAAATGAAGGGAGTCACTAGGGTGAGTTATGAGAAAGGAAAACAGGGAGAGGGAGTGAAAATGAAATGAAGGGAGTCACTAGGGTGAGTTATGAGAAAGGAAACGGAGAGGGAGTGATTATGAAATGAAGGGAGTCACTATGGTGAGTTATGAGAAAGGAAAACAGGGAGAGAGAGTGAAAATGAAATGAAGGGAGTCACTAGGATGAGTTATGAGAAAGGAAAACAGGGAGAGGGAGTGAAAATGAAATGAAGGGGGTCACTAGGGTGAGTTATGAGAAAGGAAAACGGGGAGAGGGAGTGAAAATGAAACGAAGGGAGTCACTAGGGTGAGTTATGAGAAAGGAAAACAGGGAGAGGGAGTGAAAATGAAATGAAGGGAGTCACTAGGATGAGTTATAAGAAAGGAAAACAGGGAGAGGGAGTGAAAATGAAATTAAGGGAGTCACTAGGGTGAGTTATGAGAAAGGAAAACGGGGAGAGGGAGTGAAAATGAAATGGAGTCACTAGGGTGAGTTATGAGAAATGAAAATGGGGAGAGGGAGTGGAAATTAAATGAAGGGAGTCACTAGGGTGAGTTATGAGAAAGGAAAACAGGGAGAGGGAGTGGAAATGAAATGAAGGGAGTCACTAGGGTGAGTTATGAGAAAGGAAAACAGGGAGAGGGAGTGGAAATGAAATGAAGGGAGTCACTAGGGTGAGTTATGAGAAAGGAAAACAGGGAGAGGGAGTGGAAATGAAATGAAGGGAGTCACTAGGGTGAGTTATGAGAAAGGAAAACAGGGAGAGGGAGTGGAAATGAAATGAAGGGGAGTCACTAGGGTGAGTTACAAGAAAGAAAAACAGGGAGAGGGAGTGGAAATGAAATGAAGGGAGTCACTAGGGTGAGTTATGAGAAAGGAAAACAGGGAGAGGGAGTGGAAATGAAATGAAGGGAGTCACTAGGGTGAGTTATGAGAAAGGAAAACTGGGAGAGGGAGTGAAAATGAAATGGAGTCACTAGGGTGAGTTATGAGAAAGGAAAACAGGGAGAGGGAGTGGAAATGAAATGAAGGGAGTCACTAGGATGAGTTATGAGAAAGGAAAACAGGGAGAGGGAGTGGAAATGAAATGAAGGGAGTCACTAGGATGAGTTATGAGAAAGGAAAACCGAGAGAGGGAGTGGAAATGAAATGAATGGAGTCACTAGGGTGAGTTATGAGAAAGGAAAACGGAGAGGGAGTGGAAATGAAATGAAGGGAGTCACTAGGGTGAGTTATGAGAAAGGAAAACAGGGAGAGGGAGTGGAAATGAAATGAAGGGAGTCACTAGGGTGAGTTATGAGAAAGGAAAACTGGGAGAGGGAGTGGAAATGAAATGAAGGGAGTCACTAGGGTGAGTTATGAGAAAGGAAAACAGGGAGAGGGAGTGGAAATGAAATGAAGGGAGTCACCAGGGTGAGTTATGAGAAAGGAAAACAGGGAGAGGGAGTGGAAATGAAATGAAGGGAGTCACTAGGGTGAGTTATAAGAAAGGAAAACAGGGAGAGGGAGTGGAAATGAAATGAAGGGAGTCACCAGGGTGAGTTATGAGAAAGGAAAACAGGGAGAGGGAGTGGAAATGAAATGAAGGGAGTCACCAGGGTGAGTTATGAGAAAGGAAAATGGAGAGGGAGTTTAAATGAAATGAAGGGAGTCATTAGGGTGAGTTATGAGAAAGGAAAACGGGGAGATGGAGTGGAAATGAAATGAAGGGAGTCACTAGGGTGAGTTATGAGAAAGGAAAACAAGGAGAGGGAGTGGAAATGAAATGAATGGAGTCACTAGGGTGAGTTATGAGAAAGGAAAACAGGGAGAGGGAGTGGAAATGAAATGAAGGGAGCCACTAGGGTGAGTTATGAGAAAGGAAAACAGGGAGAGGGAGTGGAAATGAAATGAAGGGAGTCACTAGGGTGAGTTATGAGAAAGAAAAACTGGGAGAGGGAGTGGAAATGAAATGAAAGGAGTCACTAGGGTGAGTAATGAGAAAGGAAAACAGGGAGAGGGCATGGAAATGAAATGAAGGGAGTCACCAGGGTGAGTTATGAGAAAGGAAAACAGGGAGAGGGAGTGGAAATGAAATGAAGGGAGTCACTAGGGTGAGTTATAAGAAAGGAAAACAGGGAGAGGGAGTGGAAATGAAATGAAGGGAGTCACCAGGGTGAGTTATGAGAAAGGAAAACAGGGAGAGGGAGTGGAAATGAAATGAAGGGAGTCACCAGGGTGAGTTATGAGAAAGGAAAACAGGGAGAGGGAGTGGAAATGAAATGAAGGGAGTCACTAGGGTGAGTTATGAGAAAGGAAAACAGGGAGAGGGAGTGGAAATGAAATGAAGGGAGTCATTAGGGTGAGTTATGAGAAAGGAAAACAGGGAGAGGGAGTGGAAATGAAGGGAGTCACTAGGATGAGTTATGAGAAAGGAAAACAGGGAGAGGGAGTGGAAATGAAATGAAGGGAGTCACTAGGGTGAGTTATGAGAAAGGAAAACAGGGAGAGGGAGTGGAAATGAAATGAAGGGAGTCACTAGGGTGGGTTATGAGAAAGGAAAACAGGGAGAGGGAGTGGAAATGAAATGAAGGGAGTCACCAGGGTGAGTTATGAGAAAGGAAAACAGGGAGAGGGAGTGGAAATGAAATTAAGGGAGTCACTAGGATGAGTTATGAGAAAGGAAAACGGGAGAGGGAGTGAAAATGAAATGAAGGGAGTCACTAGGGTGAGTTATGAGAAAGGAAAACGGAGAGGGAGTGAAAATGAAATGAAGGGAGTCACTAGGGTGAGTTATGAGAAAGGAAAACAGGGAGAGGGAGTGAAAATGAAATGAAGGGAGTCACTAGGGTGTTATGAGAAAGGAAAACAGGGAGAGGGAGTGGAAATGACATGAAGGGAGTCACTAGGGTGAGTTATGAGAAAGAAAAACAGGGAGAGGGAGTGAAAATGAAATGAAGGGAGTCAGGTGGGGTAAGAGTATAAGCGTTCCCAATGAGAAGAGAGATGGAAATGGAGCATGGTATTAAATGTATAGGCATTTACCTATACATTTATTGTTTTTTCTCAATCAAAAGAAAAATGCTTATTGAAAAACTGATCATGCTGGCAGTGTCAAAATGTAATAAATACGTGTGTACCATAGATATCAGTAGTACGTCACCAATTTACTTCAGGTAGTTGCGACCATACATCCCTTTTATGGCCTATGTTCTGTGTGGCGAGCATAGGTGTGATGTACAGTGCATACAAGATCATTAGGCTTTTGTATATTGGGCTGCCCTAGGCAGGAGATCTCTTTGAAATACTGCAACAGTGATGTACAAAGACATATTACCATTCCTCTAAGAATGGATTCAGGCAGAGGCACTGTAGTTTGTACAACATGGTACTTAAGTACTGAAATTTGAAAAAAAGCACTTATGACAGCAGAGCTGGTCTTGCCTCTATTTCTGTGGAAGTCTGGATTGACTACTTGAGCTTTTGTTCTACCCGTGTTGTTCATAAGATCATTTAGTTCTGCTGTAAAGTAACTGCACGTTCATCAGTCTTACTATTATTTTGTAATTCTTAATATACCTGCATGTTTTTTTTCAATGGATGTTATTAACTACATGAGCATGCACCAGAAGAAAATCGCTAAAAAATAATTTATTTCTTAGGTGAGTACTGAGGGTTCAGATCTTCAGTACCTGCAGAGATAGCTATATTGAATGCCTCTAATTTTTCAGGAAAGAACGGTAGAAGCAACACTGCATCTTGTGCCATCACTTGCTGGCTATAGTGTGTTGTTCTGATTGAAACCCTAAAAAAATGCAGCTGAGTGTTAGGCTTGTGTGCAACAGTTTGAGGAAGATTGGATCTAAATCCATCAACTGGCTAAAAGTATGAATGGCATCTATGGGGGGATGTATGTGTGTGCACGCCAGGTGCATTATACATACTGAATTTTCCCAATTTTAGAAGGGACCAAAGCAAAAAAAGATTCCATCATTATACAATCTGCTACATACAAAAATATATATTTGTTGGATACTACTTTTTGCCAGCATTTCCTGTGCTTATTTATGTAGTATTGAAGCTGTGCTATTAGTCTTTATAGATATGTACCATAAGCATGCCTCCAGAATACTAACAGTTTAACATAATGATAAACTTTATAAAAGTATAAAATTTATTGTAAGTGTCAGTAGTGAATGGTTTGAGCAAGGCTGATACTGAGAAGATTAGAATAGGTGTCTGCCGCAGGAAACTGCAATCTAAACTATCATGACTGAAAATTTATTGTGAGATTTTAAATGTCAAGGGTACATTATGGCAGGTTTTGGGGGCACTTCCAGTAATGTGGCCTGAAAATGATACTGTAGATAGTTAACACTAATACTGGAGATGAGTGTGCGTCAGTATGCAGTCAGCTTTATTTATTTATTAAGTTGTTTATTTGTTTGTGTACTTGTTTATTTACTTATTACAGCTGAGCACAGCTTAATCTGATTAGTCATGGCCCCATTTACAGCAGAGAGTGAAGGAGGAATTTTCCATTAATAAACTGCGACAGAAGTAATAATAAAATCAAAATTGCAGATAAGTTTTTTTTATGAAAAAAGTCTGGCAAATTGCTACAGTCTGTGTAGTCTGAAACAGGTCAGTAGTGCAAACAGATCAGTAGTACCATCACTTTATGTAATTATGCACTGGTAATTATACCGGAATTGCTTTTGAGATCCGCATTAATTTTTATGACATTACTAGATACATTGTTCCATGTTACTAGAGCAGTGTGAGTAGGGGAAGTTTCCATTCTGTTTTCTCCTTTCACCAAGTTCAGCATGGAGCTAGAGGGAAGTAAAACTGTAGTTATGGAATGCAGGACAGAAGCTCAAGTGTGTCCTGATTACATACATAATCATGTCATCAGTACTCCTATGTAGAAGACGGCATTAACTCTTACTCCATGGCAAAATTCTTAGACATGGAGTGGTGATTACTAGTGTATTTGTTAATTTTTTTATATCTGGTTAAATGATTTAATCTGCTTAACACAAAGGCCAAAGTTTAGCACGTATTCACTCTGAGGATGTGAGTTTCATTCCTGTTGTTTGCAGGTAATGCTGTTAGCTTGGCATAAAATTACTGTTATTTCCAGTGTGGTCAGGAAAAAATTACTACTAAATGTGAATTGGTTAGGAAGAGAGTTAGTACTTTTAAATCTGATGCCATGGCTGTATTTTGGAAAAGACTGTTCTGAGCAGAATAAAGTAAAGGACAGCCATGCTTTAGCAAAAGAGTGTGTTACCATTTCAGGAAATTAAAATTTCATTATTTTACCAGCTGTTGGAAATGAGTTAATCTCAAATTGCATGGGTAGGTGTAGGCCCTAATCTGTGGGAGCGTGAGTGGCTGGGTGAAAGCTTGCAGTTGATACTCCATAATCTTATTTATAAAGGCCTGGAGCAGAGCCATCAAGAAATATCCCAGCTATGTAAAACATGAGTGACTGGTGAGCGTATGGGCAAAGCAAAACGCAGCTTGCAGTTTTTGTTTGTGATAATAATGCGCACTGAGATGCCCGAAAACTGCTGGCAGCTGGGAAGTGGGAGAAAACAGGATTATCAATAAGTCTGGTGGAGAAATTGGCTATATTCAGTTAGAATGCATTCATTTTACTCTTCCCTTCTAAGAATGATTCCAATAAAGTTGTAATACTCAGATGTGAGTTTGGTAGAAGAGGACAGATGAGATATGTCTAGCACAGTTAGGATCTGTTGTCCCCACCACACCCTAGTTAAATATACTAACTTCAAGAATGCACAATGTTGGGGAAAAACAAAAATATCCTTAGCTCACTGTTAGCCATCTTGAATTAATAGATAACTAAGCTGGCAACTGAACCAGTATATAAATCACAAAGACATGCAGTCGAACATTCACAAACGCCCACACATTCACAGACACACACACACACACACACACACACACACACACACACACACACACACACACACACACACACACACACTCGCGCACGCGCTCACACAAACATCCACCATTCACACACATGCATAAATACACATTATAACACAGAGATCATTAAATGTTACTTCCTTCTGCATATCTATATCTGCCTGTATATATATATATATATATATATATATATATCTATATAAAACCAGAAAAATAGGTGTGGACCTCTTGGGTTTTCGATCCTGAGTGATGCCTGCCCGGAGGGAAGGAATAACCAATTTTACAAAGCCTTTCACTCTTGATCCTAAACGGTGAACAGATTTCTACGTGTAGTCGGTGGTGGAGCTAGCTCTAAAAAGAGCTGTTTTAGCCCTGTGGGCAGCTGGAGCTCTATATAGAGCTGTTACAGATCTCTATAAGCTCTGAGAAGAACTGTTTTGTGTTTAGAATGCCCTTTCAGGCAGATGCGGTAGTTCTAAAAAGAACTGTTTTGTTTGGTTCATCGAAGCTGTGTCTGTCCGGCTGGTCTTACCGAAGCTGATACAGATTTCTGTGAGCTCTGAGAAGGGCTGATTTGTGTTTTGAATGCCCGTTCAGGTGTTGGTGGTAGCTCTAATAAGAACTTTTTTGTTTTATTCTTCAATGTGTCTCTGGTTGCTCTTACCAAAGCTTTTGCAGATCTCTGTGAGCTCTGAGAAGAGCTGTTTGGTGTACTGTGAGCTCTGAGAAGAGGTGTTTGGTGTAAGGTGCAGATCCACGTGAGCTCTGAAAAGAGCTGTTTTGTGTATGGACACAATGGGCTCTAGGAAGAGCTGCTGTTGTGTCCTTCGGTGTTCCGCGGTGGTGTCGATCTCCGTTGTCCTTCTTCTTGAACAGATCTTCAGTTCTTTTGCTATGTGTGAGTCCTAAAAAGGACTATTTGTGCGCTCCCCAAGCGCTGGTCAGAATGACCTGAGAGCTGTTGCTGTGCTGCTTTTATGCTACTGTGGAGGGGGCATGGTTGAGAGATGTCCAATGAGAAGTGACTAGTTGGGGGTGTGGCCTTAGTAGGCCTACAAGGTGAAGACGGACCTGGTTGGAAGCATCTCATTCCTCTTATTTAGTTCCTTTTTATTAACCAGCTACTTGTTCATATGTGCCATTCCTAACCTCCAGCAATGCGTTGGAGCCTTTTGCTTTGTCACGATTATACCTATGTTTGAAAAACTGTACTAAAACTTAAATTTAAATGTAACCAAAAAATAAAAAATAAAAAATAATAAAAAATAAATAAAAAATAAAAATAAAAAATTAAAAAATTAAGATTAAATTTAAAATTAAATTTAAAATTAAAATTGAACTGTAAAACTCTGGGGTTACTGACTATAGTTCTAAATTTAGACTTGCCACTACCATCTGTAAAACAATGGAAGCAAGCTTGGTTCTGAGAAAGATTCTGAGATGTCCGGCGCTTTCGGGGCAGATAGGAAGGGAGCCTGTCTGCCGCTCCTTCATCAGGGAGAGCGTACATTAGGTAGTAAAAAGTTAACTGTAGTTTGATATTAAAATTTTACCTTTTAAATTAAAAATAATTAAAAGTTGAGCTAACAATTGTAACTTTTGTGTATATATATATATATATATATATATATATATATATATATATATATATACACCAAAGAGATACTTTAAAACTGTAACACAGTTTTATGGAAGGGAGCCAAAATAATTACATTTTAATATATGCTAGTCCTTAAGAAGCATTACTTTATTTTTATAAGCAAATATAGCAGGTTGTGCCTTACATTAAAATGTGAATTCCTTCACCTTCCTATTTGTAATTTCAGTATGCAACTTACATTCTGCATACCTCCACACCTGTGTATCGGTTTATAAAAAAGGCCTTATGATTAAAATCTGTTGTCCGCTTTGTCTGCCAGTATCAGTAAGTTGTGATTTCATACATATTATTATAAAGAAATCACATTCTCAGGGTCACCAAACTAAGGAGACACACATAATAAGCTTCTTGCTGCTCTATTAAAGGTTCAAGACTTGACAGAGTGAGTCTCAAAACTAAGACATTTTCAGTACAATTCATTGGAATTTACAACAAATTCTAAAGGCTGCTGTGAAGCTAGCCCTCTTGCATGCCCCACACTACTGCTCCTTATATATATATATACTAATTTTGAGAGATTCCTTTTCATTGGAAAACAGGAAATTCTCCTCTCATTTTTTGTATCTTGCAACTGAACACTGGCTGCTGCTGGAGTCTCAGCTCATCCAGCAGGTTAACCAATCCTCCTGTAACTACCAGACTGACTCAGTGCCATGTCAAGAGATCGAGACTTCCTGGGATATCATCATGCTGCTGCACCTGAAGGAGTTTTTCTGCCTTAAAGCCTATTCCTTACCTCGTGCACATATGTAGTGCCCAGCAGGATAGCATTTAGCTGCATGCAGCATATCATCTATGCCTGTGCATGCAGCTCAGCCAAAGCCATTTCTCTCCATAAGCAGTTCTCTGTATCCATGCCTGGCCTCCACTAGTGATCAGCCGCGGAGACATTTTCTGCTCCTAGGATGGGAAAAAACTGTCCTTCCTGCCTAGTGAAAGGCATCCAAGCCACTAATCAAACTCTGATTGCCTGAGCCATAGTCACAACTTTATCCCTCTGTGCTACAGGCAAAGCTAGAAATTATCCAACTTACCTTTAAGGAAAATAATGGAAGCAGTTTTGACATAAGTCATTGCTTTGTAATTTGTTGATGTGGAATCGTTCTGTGGATTATAATGGAGTACTTTCTGCCCAGTAGAAATAATGAGCAGGAATCTTGTTATTAAATAAAACAATTTGTTTAAAATTGAATGCTTTGTGATGTATTTGCACAGCTGGTTACTTGAAGGTTATAAGTCTGCACTGGAATGAGTGTAGTGTTAGGATTAGCAATATTGTTAGGATTATATTAAGAATTTGGGTAACATGAAGTGATAACTTTGGCTTCCTATTGTAACTCTTGAGACTCATAAGAGCAAATCCCAGAATTATAAAAAATAGCTATGAAAACACAGAAGAATAGTGAATGCCAAACAACCCTGAATTCCTTTAAGGTTGTTTTTACAGGAGGACAATCCCCCCTTCTCCCTCCATGAAGGGACAACCCCTCCAAGTTTACACACACACACACACACACACACACATATATGTATATATATATATATATATATATATATATATATATATATATATATATATACTGACTTATTTTATTTATTTATTTAACATTTGTTGACCGGGAATGTCCAACTAGGTTCCACAGATCCTGTTTTCAGCGGAGGCCCGGGGAGCAATGCTCCAGAAGCATGTCTTTAGAATGTGGGAGGAAACCAGAGTACCCGGAGGAAACCCACGCGAACGCAGGGAGAACATGCAAACTCCACACAGAAGGCACCCCCAGCCAAGAATCGAAACGGAGAACCTCTTGTTGTGAGGCGACAGCATTAACCGCTGCACCACTGCGTCGCCGACTTTGAGATTGCCATGGTCTCAGACTTAGTATATGTAAGCCCTCGATTTCACTCATTCAGTCTCATTACTCTGTGACTCTTACTAATGAGTCTAGGAAATAAAAATGGGTACTGTCAGTTTCCATTTGTTGATATCAATGGCTTTGTATCTCACTAAAATATAAACTTGTTGCTGCGTGATTGTTTTTGTCTGTTTTCATTGGAATGGCTTTTCATTTGATTGGCTTTCGTTTTTGTTTCTTTTTAAGCATGTATACTCAGTGATGCTATCTGCAGAGGTGTGGAGTTGGAAGCACTGGCACAGAACCGATTATTCATTCATTCACTCTGCTCAATCCAGATCAAGGTTAAAGGAAAGCCAGAGGCTATCCCAGCACTCACTGCATACAAGGCAGAGAAAGTAATCCTGGATGGAGGGTCAGCCTTTTGCAAGATGCATGCACACATTCATGCACATATTCATGCACGCATAGTGTATGCATGTGCTGGGAATTTGGAAGACTGCCAGTTTAAATATGGCAGATTTTTTTTTTGTTTGTTTTTGTTTTTTTTTTTTGCAACACTGCCATCTAATCATATGCCATCTGCCTGTCAATCAGTTCATTTCACCCCTGTCACTGTGGTGAAGGCCAACCAATAGGGCCTATCAGTTAGGTGGCCATCAGAGGAGATTCAATCTCAGCCCCTACTCTTAAGCCCTACATCAGCTATTCCTGCTCACTTCTGTAAGGGAAGGGGTTTGTCATGGACCCACACTTCCACAAATGGCATTGCCAGCAAGCATCCCTGACCTACCCTGCTCAAGCAAATATGGTAATTTCCATAGTCTCCACCAGAGGAATCACATTACCGTTTGTGCTTTCCAAGAGTTGTAACAGTCTGTCTCCCCAGGAGACTTGAACATCCCATAACACTTCACTGCACTTTCCCCACCAGACATCTGTGGCATGTCTTTGGGGTGCTGGAGGAAAACAGATCCATTGGTACAAACTCATTTGAAAACTCTCATAAAACATTCCAGCCAAGAACCAAGCATGTAGGGCAACTGCGGTGCTAAATGCTGCATTGCTGTAACATGTTTGGCATAGAACCAGTCTTTAAAATGCTTCACAGCTTTTTAGCTCACAATGAGTGGCACCATGTTTTGCCTTATACCGTTTAGGCCAAATAGGAGATGATATAAACTTTTACTTATCACCATTTATACCAACAGTTGCATCGAAGAGCAAGTACCATGTTTGGCTTGGACCCCAAACCTTGAAGGCAAAGCTTACATGGGTTGTGCAATATAGGCTTTTCTGATTTGGCTTTTGCTGACACTATCTAACAAAATGTCTGCTTCTCTATACTTCCTTTAGCCCCATGTCTCTAAGGATGTATTCCACAAGCCACATCCCCCTTGAAATACTGTGCTTATAGAGAATCCTTTATTTTGAAAGATTTCTTCCTTGCGGACATTTGTGCAGCTGCAGAGTTGTTATTGTATAAGTTTGTGGGAATGGGGGCTTGCCCCTCACATGGAGGGATGAAAGCTCTCCCCCTACAAAAAAAAAACACTACTTTTGAGTTATTTTGGTAGATTGGATCCTGAGCACTATAACTTAGTCGGGTGTCATGTTAAACCTCAGAGATTGCTAAATGAAATGTGAAACTGCACATACTGCAGGCATGTTCTTGCAGCCTTCCTTCCACCTTATGTCTGACAAATCAGGATGTATAACTGTGGCTATGACTGTGACTCACTCCAGGCAGCTGTCATGAAGAATAGTGTAGACTGTGAGCCTCAACCAGAGTCAACTTACTTAATTAACATATGTGAGATCAATGAAAACAAAACAAAGCATAACACATTTTTAATGTAATTTAATTCTTTTAAACAGTCTTAGAAGTTTATATTCAGAGGTGTCATACCTACAGATGAGAATGATACAGAGATTATTAATGTAAAGTGAAGTACATGATTTTCACAAAGAAGCATGGTCACTAATTTGTGAATTTTACATTGCTGTAGCTACATCATAAATGCAGTGCGGTATAACTGATTCATAATGTTAGTTATGCTAAAGTGTGAAACATATGCATACACACTATAAAAAAAGTCACTGGATGAAGAAACATGATGATAAAGTACTGCAGTTGAAACAAAATGGCAATATTTTAATACTTATTACTGTTTAGACCGGTATATATATTTAGCCTCTAGATAAATAACATAGGTTTCTGTAGTTAATTTTGTAAAATTATCACACTTCTGATATCCCATGATAACCATAAATGACCTTTGGGGCTTCACTTTTGAGATAATTAGTAGTTACCATGGATCTTTTCAAATAAATTAATTCTATAATTATCTTAGATTTTATTCCTTATTGAGCCATGTAGTCTTTATGTCAAAATGAAATGTATCTACTTAGTCTCTCGGTCACAGTTCATTTAATCATACGGTTACTATATCACAGCTTTTGGAACTAATTTAAAATTGTTCAGTTTTGAAAGAAGTAGTTATCGAGACTCAAATAACTTAAAAATTGAGTTCTGCTTTGTCTAGCGTACTGTTCGTCACATAGATATCTTTAAAGCTGTATTACATTTTACATTTGGAGGTGCCTTTTGATTTCTGTAAATTGGAAAATAAAACCCAAAAAAGTAAGTATTTTTCAATGTCTAATTTGTTTGTGTCTTTCGGCTTTTCCTAGTTAGGGGTCGCCACAGCGGAACTCCGGTCCGCTAATGATTGGCAGTTGATTTTTATGTACCAGCTTGCCAGGCCTGACGCACAACCTAACATGTGAATTTCTTAAAAAAACAGGACATAGAAGTGCTATATGTGCAGAACTTTCTCAGCAGAATAAAATAATTGGCAGTTCATACATGTAAAATACACACAGATGGTAAGAAAATAATTATTATTAATATTATATAATATAATATAATATAATATTTTAATATACTAAAGCTAATCTTACCAGGGGAGCAGTGACATTTGTAAAATGTAACTTTATAAATGTGCATTGTACTTATGCAAGCAAATCTTGCAATATAGCAGATGATGTAGATTGACATCTGATTGAAAAACAAAGGCCTGCAGCTCACATGAACATAGTTTGTTGAAATTAAGGTGGCCACTGTAGAAAGTGTGCCTTCATGAGGGTTCAGTGCCTTTAAGACTGGTAAATTGTGGTCACACGTCAATGTACATTGTGCTTTTAAACAGTGGCAGCTGGAGACTTCAAATCAAAGGGGGACTGCAGGAAACAGCTGAATGGGTGGGCCAAATAGAAAGGGGTGGAGCCCAATTAGAAAGGGGTGGGGCCACAACACAGTGGGATCAATCCTGACCATGCTTGCCAATTTACATAAAATAAGTGCTCAGTCACTATTGCACATGCTGAATAGCCTACAAACCAATACTAAACTAAAGCGCATTTCAGAGTTATTGAGGTGCTAGTTTAATTTTTGCTGTACAGATTGTAGTCACAGCCTGTATGTTTACCCCCCCAATACACATTAGTCTTGCAATGCCAACATTACAGCAGTAAATAGCATGGTTTGTCATTTCATTCTCACACTGACATAGCCCCTCCATCCCAATTGCCTGCACAAAGTACCTAGTTTGAACCTACAAAATTAAAAAAATTAAACACAGAAACAGTAGTCACATGCTTGTATAAAACTGGCTTTACCCAAATACACATTAATCTTGTAAAGCCACAATTACAACAGTAAACAGCAAGGCCATTCAACTCATTTCACTCAGAAACATCCCCCATTACCTAACTAAAGTAGCTTCTTTTTACCCTGTCAGGATTAAAGTAGAAATAATAGTAACAGTTGAGTTGCATACTTGCATTACATTTGATTTGTTGAAAGAAACATTAGTCACGGCTTGTGTGTGACAGCCAAATACACATTTCATTTTATTTATTTTACTTTTGTTTACCCAGCAACTAGCTTTAGTTGAAAAAAAATCGTTTTCAGCATATGTCCAGGGAGAAAAGCTCCAACATATTATAAACATTTTTAAACAAACATTCAGAATATACATGAACAGGTATGAAATAACATACATTAAGAATGTATTTTATTTTATTTATTACCATTTGTTAACCGGGTTAGTCCAGCTGAGCCAGATGCCCATTTTCAGTGAAGACCCAAGGAGAAAAGCTCCAGAAATATTACAATTAATAACAATGGTTACAAAAAGTGAAAGATGGAAAAAAAATAAAAATCAGCAGATAGTAACACAGACGTCATACATGTTGGCATGATTATTGCTCTACTAGCAAGGGCAGCATACATACATAACAAGGTTCTAGGAGAGTACGCATAACAACAAAGATTCATATCTATATAAGAACTGTCAGGAATAATCCAGAAAAATAGGCCTGTACAATACTATACAGGTTACTATACAATATATATATATATATATATATATATATATATATATATATACATATATATATATATATATATATATATATTTTTTTTTTTTTTTTTAAGGGGTGAGGAGAAACGAAAACTTAGGGAAGAAGTGGAAGGAATTGAGGGGTTTAGTAGATGAGAGGGAGAAAACATCACGTTGATTTACTCATAAACTTGCTAATTATTTTACATTCATCTTAAAGTACAGACAGAAAAGTATTGCAGTCTTGCAAAGATAGAATTACAACAACAGTAAACAGTTGGGCCAATTGTTTCATTCACACAAAGGCCCAATCTCCATTGCCTACCCATCCACAGTATCTGATTTGATCTTGCAAAAACAACAACAAAAAAGTTGACATTGTCATTAAGGTAAGTATTGCTGTTTTTTTTAACATAAACAATACTCAGAGTTCAGAACTTGTGGTCGACCTTACTTCACTCAAATGCTCATTACTCTTGCAAGGCAAGACAGAACTCCAGACATTCCATTTGCACATAGGCATAGCCCCCATTCCAATTGCCCTCACAGAGAATCTGCTTTGAGCCTTCAAGGTTTAATATAATGAAAATCAGAGACCACGTTTACATTACTGTATTTCTTTCACATCACATAGCCAAGAACATGCACATGTTCCTACTTCAGTTCACCCATACATACTTTACTCATGCAAGAGTAGAGTTTGTTTCAACAATAAAACATTGACAAGCCATCCTAATGTAGCTTGACTAACCCAAAAAGATATTAGGTTAAAAAAAACACGTCAACCACAACGCCCCCCGAATGTACTGCATACCTAGTATCTCTCTGACTCCTGCCAGGATATTATATTAAAAAAAAAAAAAAAAAAAAGTCTTCAACAGTCCCTAAAACACACAGACCACTAGTATCTGGTTGACCATGCCAGTGATGTTGTTGTGTTTTTCGGCTTTTCCCAGTTAGGGGTCGCCACAGCGGAACGCCGGTCCGCTAATGATTGGTAGTTGATTTTTACATGCCGAGTTACCAGCCCTGGCGCACAACCTTATTATATTAAAAAAAAAATCAACAGTCCCCAAAACACATTGTCTGCCTAGTATCTGGCTAACCCTGCCAGGACAGTATATTAAAAAAAAGAAAATAAAGTAATCAACAGGCCCCAAAACACATATACTACCTACTAGTATCTGATTGGCCATGCTAAGATAGTGTTAGAAAATCACAAAGAACCTCCAAAACAGCCAGCTCACTGTAGATTTTGCCAACTGTCTATTTGTCCCTGCCAGACTCCAGGCCCAAGATGTTATAAACAGAATTTTGAAACTTAAGCCTGAGCATGTGATCATGCACTCAATAACCAGTAACACATAAGAAGTCCACATAGTGTGGAAGGGTGCAACAAGTTAGGCTAGTGTTTTTTGAAGGAGTTTCAACTTTGATGCCAGGCTTTTATCTCACTGAACATATTGACTGACTGGAAAAAAAGCAGTAATTTCAGTGAGACATTTTCAATGTGATACAATCTTTTATCAAGGAAATGCCTAGCAGTAACTTTAAGGAATTAAGGCTTTTTGTTTCCTCTTCTACTGTGATGACAGCCTTATGATCAGATTTACATGTGATGCAATTGCTTGGTCAGTCAAGGGTGCAGGATTTGACATTGAAATATACTGGCTGCAATTTTCCCCACATGTGGAAGGACATTAAGGCATTATTTATGGACTGGGCCTTTAAACATCCCTTACTACTGTATCCAAGTATTGCTTACTTGTTAAAATCCTTAATGGAAAAAGGGCAATGAAAACTGATTGTGCAAGAAGCAAGAGTCAGTACACCTCCTCATCTAACTCCCAAAATTAGTAATCATCCAAAGACAAATTTCCTCAGCATTTTCAGGGAGGCTATGGGCACGGCAGTGCATTGTGACTTTGTCCAGATGGAGCTCCTCCCCTTCCATGTCTCTTCCTTTCATAGATATCCAAAAATCTCTAAAGCTGGTGATCTAATTTTTGATGAAATAAATGTCAGAGATATAAGAAATAAAACTGCTGCACTACATGCATGGATTACCCAACATAAACCCGGTGTTCTCGCTGTAACTGAAACTTGGCTTAAACTCAGCATAAATGACTCCGATGTTATACCTCCTGGCAATAGCATTATCTGTAATGACTGTACGAAGAGGAAAGGTGGTGGCATTGCTTTAATATTCCAAGTACCAACCACATCTCTCCTTAGAGCAAACCAACACCAAAATTCAGTTCAACAGAACTTCTTATTGCTTTCCTCAAAATAAACAATTATAAACTAATATGTATTGCTATATATCCCTCCTGGCAACGATACAGCTATCCAAAGAAATAAATCTCCCCACAAGGAATAAACTGTGCCCAGAGTAAATAAGAAACTGAGGAACTAATTATAACTCCAGCACAAAGACAGCAGTGGTGAAAACACACAAAATAACGTTTATTGAAGAGGTTAGCACTTTCACACACTAAGGTGCTTCTTCCGACCATGATACACAAACATTTAACAACTCTATTAATACTAAAAATCAAAATAGAAAGCATCCAATCAGGTGGCACTCCCTGTAAAAAATGCTAATGCGGAAGGTCCCTAGACTTCAAGCTAGGCTTTATAGAGACTCTATCATTTACACCAGGAGGTCTATCAGCCTGCATCCTAACTATCCATAATAATTCCCTGCTTTCAGTGAAGTTCTTAAAATCACCTAAACGCTTACTTCCTTTCACAAACTCTATAACCATGAAACTAAAAACATGTTCAGGGTTGCAATCCAAAGTATGTTTAGCCAAAGCACTCGGGTTGTCTC
The DNA here is from genome assembly GCF_019279795.1 of Protopterus annectens. Lineage (NCBI taxonomy): Eukaryota > Metazoa > Chordata > Ceratodontiformes > Protopteridae > Protopterus > Protopterus annectens. The sequence goes on along the minus strand of NC_056744.1, from coordinate 161,477,587 downwards.
TTACCCGAGTGCTATACAGATGTTCCCTCATTCTCTCAAAGAATGGATGATTCGTTTTGCCTACTAGAAACTTCTACATAAGCTACACAAGACAAGATACATTTGGTGTGCGGCAATCTGCAACCACTTTAAACCTAAAAATATTACCTGTAAGGGGATGAACAAAAGAGTTAGATGTATTGGCATACATGCAGAACCTACACCTCCCACACTTCATCATACCTGTTTTCTGATCAGGAGGAGTTGTAACTATGTGTTGATACATCCTATAACAGAGTTGTCTCTTCAAAGATTTTTTATTCTTATATCTAACATATGGCCTATCACCTACTATATCTCCTATGACTAAACATACTTTGGATTGCTGCCCTGAACATGTTTTTAGTTTCATGGTTATAGAGGTTGTGAAAAGAAGCTAGAGTTTAGGTGATTTTAGGAACTACACTGAAAGCAGGGAATTATTATGGAAAGTTAGGTTGCAGGCTGATAGACCTCCTGATTTAAATGGTAGGGTCTCTTTAAAGCCTGTATTGAAGTCTAGGGACCTTCCGCATTAGCATTTTTTATGGGGAGTACCACTTGATTGGATGCTTTGCATTTTGATTTTAGTATTAGTAGAGTTGTTAAATGTTCGTGTATAATGGTCTGAAGACACACCTTAGGGTGAGAAAGCGCTAACCTCTTCGATTAACATTATTTTGTATGCTTTTTCCACTGCTGTATCTCTGTGCTGGAGTTATAATATGTTCTTCAGCAATACAGCTATACTGAAAGATATCCTACACTGGATATCCATAACATTTCCACAATAAAAAATATTACTAGGTGAAGTGAATGTCAGTTGGTTGGACATTAACTCTTCTACATCTAGCATGAATGTACATGGTTTCACACAGCTAATTAATCACCCCACACATTAAAGCAAGACATCAAATTCTGTTATTACAGTGGATCCTAGTATCAGACCCTAGCAAATACTCCATCACAGGTACAATGTCAGATTCTTTCAGTGATCATCTCCCAGTCTATACAACTAGGCATCTCACGGATCCAGTTAGACAGCATATTTATAAAACAACGCATAACCTTTCCAAGTTTAGCCCAGAAATGTGCATTATGACACTGTCATCTATTAACTGGAACTTCCTAAAAATCCTCCCCTTAGACAACTCTGTAATTTAATTCAGTACAACTTTTCTAAATGTCCTAAATAGCCTTTCACCTAGTAGAAGGAAGAGACTGAAAACAAACAATGCAATTTGGTTATCCAAAAAGAGTAGAATGCTAATGCAGGATAGAGAAAAAGCATGGAAAGAATGGCAACAATATAAAACACCTGAATACCTTGAAAATTTGTGAGTGTTTTGCAATCGTACTAAAAAGCAAATGAATGAAGACAAAAATTGTACTATAATAACTTTCAGAATAATACTAAACACAACCCTAAAAATTTTGGACATCCATTAAGAAATCTTACATCCCAGCCAAAAATTCAACCCAAACCCCTATTCCAGTAACTCACCACTCGAAACTGCCGTACAGTTCAGCTCTTAATTTATAGATAGTGCAGCCTGTCTAGCCAAGGATTTCTCAACATTTAATCCCAGCCCTGCCCAATAGCCACATACTTTCACTCAAACCTATCCCCACATCCTATATAAAGCTTAAACAAACTTAAACTGTGCCCTTCTTCAGCTGATACCCTTCCAAGTGAGTACCTACAAATAGCAGCCGATAGTATTGCATATCCTGTCTCACTCCTTATAAACAGGTCAGTCCAGGAATCCCATGTTCCCTTTGCCAAAATATTTGAAAAATGTATTCAAAAACAATTGCTAAACTATCTCCTGGAGGAGGAACGCCTATGCCCTACACAACATGGCTTCCGTCCTTTCCATAGTACAAGCACTGCCCTTTTTACCTATATAGATACTGTCAATAAAGCTAGAGATAATGGCAAACTAGTCTCTTCCTTATTTCTAGACTTGTCTAAAGCCTCTGATGCAGTTTGTCACTGCAAACTCCTACTTCAAATGTCCTCACTAGGTCTCTATCTCAGCCCATCCTTCTGTGGTTCAAAAGCTACCTGTCCAGTAGGTATCAGTCACTACAATGGGACTCCATGCTCTCTCCATACCTCCCAAACACCACTGGTGTACCACAAGACTCTATCCTTGGTCCCCTCTTCTTTAAAATATTCATCAACACCCTCTATATATCCAAACAACAAGCTACCTTAATACAATATGCAGATGAGTCCACTCACATTTGCACATCTGAAAAAATGGTACACCTCCAAAAAAATTACTCAGGAAGCTTTAACAGCCAGTGAAACATGGGTTTGGAGCTCACAACACATGCTCAACCCTAAATAGACCTAACTACTACTTTTTTTTCCCCAAATCCCTATCTGATGAAAAAAACAATCTTTAACGTCCTCATTCTTGATAATGCAACCATTGAAGTTGTCATGAAAGGAGATACTGCCAGCACAGCTAGCTGGAACTTTGTAAATAATTATATGTCATTTTTGAATATTGAAAAACTGAGGGTAATGCTACTCAGTGCTAGATGTCTAAACCTCAAACTGCACTCCCTCGTGGCACTCCTTAAAATGGAGAACATCAATATCTGTGCAGTGACTGAGACCTGGTTCAAGGGTCCAGAGAGCACCCCATGCATTACCAAGCTATAACTCATACCACACTTTTTGGCCACCTAACCTGGACCAGAACACCAAAGGCAGAGGTGTGTCCATATTCATTAAGGATATCCACACCTCCGGGCTAGTTGCTCAGCATAATGCATCCGAGGTTATCCAAGTGCAACTAACTCTGGGCAAAACTGCAATCCAAATTGTAGCTTGCTACATATCCCCCACCATGCCCCAGGAGTCCTACTCCTCTTTTCTTGATATACTGGAAAATATTAGGGTTCAACAAAACACCCTAATAATGGGTGATTTCAAAAACCCCACCATTAACTGGGAAAACTACTCATGTACCAGCTCCTTTGCTCAACCCTTTCTGGAATTCATAAAATCCAATGCCCTGTGTCAACTTATCCACACCCACACCAGGGGCAACAATATCCTAGACCTAGTCATTACCAACATGAGTGACCGGTATTCCACACCTGAAGTCAACTCCTCGTTGGTCATATCTGACCATATCACCCTAGATATACACATCCCACCCCCACCCCCATTAAGGAAATCATGGTAAAAATTTTATCCAAAGCCAACTTTATGCTTCTTAAGACAGAAGTGGTGAACTTCATGACACCCATGCAGATGGACAATACATTTACGACTGCTGAATCCTACACAAATGCACTCTAGGTTCATTGGTTCATAGGTGTGTACTGGGCTAATGGCCCTGGAGCCTTTACAAGCCTAGTCCATAGAAGTGCCCCGGCATCATGCCACTTGATGTTAGTTCCCAGTGCCTCTATCAACTTGAGCCACTGGAGTGATCCCGGCGTGAACTTTCTATTTCTTCTATTACTACACTATTTAGCCCAGGATCTAAAAAAAGACATGCACATGTCCTGGAAGCTCCTCCCCACAAATTGCAAGCAGGTTCAATACTTATGTTATCGAAAGTATAGACAACTTAACCATAACCTCTTCACATCCATCCTCCTGTTCCTCTCAAAACTCCTCTATAACTCCATTCCTAACCAACAACACAGCTAACTATTCTCATCCCTCCTCTATCCTATCAGAATCTACTCAAGCTACTTTCATTAATTCTCCCTCCTTTACCCTATAATCTGTCCCCAATAGCCTTGTGAAAAAAAAACTTACTCAAACTAAAACTGTGTTTTACCTCTTCAGATATCCTTCCACCAGAATACTTAAAACTAGGGGCAGATGCCATAGCCTATCCAATTAGCATCCTTAATAATAGATCTATCTTTTAATCTTACATCCTTATCTTTTGGAAAAAATCCTTCATCATTCTGTTACATAAAAGAAGGAACGCTACTGAAATATCTAATTTTTGTACTATTGCCATTTTGTCTCCTATCTCAAGCATTTAAAAAAAATGTGTACATAACTTCTTAACTGTCTCCTTGTCAATCAACTGTTAACTTCGTCTTAACATAGATTTCAGCCAGCCTACAGTACAACAACTGCCTTATTATCCTTTATGGATACTGTAAATAAAACTAAAGATTTTGTCAGACTTGTCTCATCACTATTTCTCAACCTGTCCAATGCTTTCAATATTGTCTCTCATTCTAAACTTCTTTGTTAATTTTCCACCCTTGGTGTATCACCTGACACTCTCCAAAGGTTTACTAGTTTCTTAGCTAATAGACAACAGTCAGTAAAATAGCAAGATTCCTTGTTTCCATATCTACAAATATCATTGGCGTTCCTTGACACTCTGTTATTGGTCCCCTACTTTTTGAAGTTTTCATCAATAATCTTCAAACCTCTTCCTGTCAAGGATCAAATTCAGTATGCAGGTGACTCTACAATTATCTGCTCTTCAAATAGTTTGTCACACCTTCAATAAATAACACAAAAACTTGTCACTTCTTTTGAGCCTTGGCTTAATAATGCCTAACTGTTACTTAACCCCAAGAAAGCCATGTTCCTATTCTTTACCCCTAAATTATGTTGTCTAGACAAAATCAAGTTAAAGACCCTTTCCTGAAACAACACAAAAATTGAAGTAGCTTCTGTGCTAATCCAGGCTGAACTCTTTAGCTCTTATCTGTCCACCCACTCTTGCCCACTATCCATGTTTTGCTCCCTTATCTACCTGTCCTCTACATTTTACTAACTATATATTTTCATTCCTTCTATAAGCTCTATAAGCACTTACACAAGTGCATGGATCGTGCTATCCCAAACAGAACCAAGATGCTATCCTCCAAAAAAAGTAAGCCAATTGGGTGGTCCCCTGCCATAAACAAACTCTACAACAGAAGGAAGAAACTGTTGCAAAAGATAGTAAAATCCCATGAGTGGAGGAGTTCCCTGGTCAGCCTCAGTAAGAAGCTAAGATCCCTTATAAGATCATCTAAAGCTAGCTACCAAAACAAAATCGCCACTGATTCTAGGGACAACCACAAAGCATTCTATAGCTATGTCAAGAATCTCAATGGCAACACCCAGATCCGGTCTGAGTTACAGCAAAACGGCATGAAAATTACAGAACCAACTGATATTGCCAACATCCTGGCAGATAGGTTCAGTGCTAACTTTACCCCTCTCTCACTCCTAAAGGGACCATATCTATACAGGAAGAATGCAGAGTCCCTGTAATCACAACTATGCAGGTAAAAGCTGCACTCTGTAAAGCCCCACCTATCCACCATGTTCAATTATAGTCTCACATCAGGCTTTGTGCCCACTGAATGGCACACAGCAACAGTTATCCCTCTCCACAAAGGGGGAGCCACCACTGATCCCTGGAACTATTGCCCTATTAGCCTGACGAGCCTGGTCTGTAAGGCCATGGAACATATCATCATGGAACTCACAAACAAAGACATTGGTCAGGGGCGGCTCGTGCTATAGGAATGCGGGACTGCAGCCCTCCCACCTGTAAAATGGGTCCCCACCTGTGCATAAAATAAAGTCCCCAGTCCCCCCACCATCCATCGTAGAACATGTAAAAATAAAAAATATCTCTAACTCTGCGCATGCGTGCTTAGTTCCTGGCTGCTGTGTTAGGCAGACCAGAACTCTAAGCACGCATGCTCAGGCATTCCTGAGCTCCAGATTGCTCAGTTAGGCAGTCCGGATAGGGAAGGGAGTTAAACTCCACCCTTCCAACCCAGAGATCTGTGCAGTGATGACCGCACAAACCGGAAGGTCACTGGACTGCATCGCCCACAGGCTAGGCCAATTGCAGGAGGCTCCAGCCTCCTCACATCTCGTGAGAGACCAAGACCACAGCATGCGCGGGGAGGACAGGATCGCATTCGCGTGGGCCAATATGGAGGACCGATCGGGGAAAACAGCTGCAGAGTAAAGGATCGCTGTATGGAGGACCGATCGGGGAAACAGGATCGCATTTGCAGAGTACATGGCCATTCTGGAGACAGGTAGGTGTGTGCATGTGCAGAGTACATGGCTGTTCTGGAGACAGGTAGGTGTATGCATTTGCAGAGTACATGGCCGTTCTGAAGACTGGTAGCAGTGTTGCCTGACAGCTATGGGTTGTCTGGTTTGATTCTGCATGTCCTCCCTGTGTTTGTGTGGGTTTGCTCTGGTGTCTTCAGTGGATATTTGTCCCTATTTTTTGGACTGTATTCCCCCATTATTGGCTTCATCCAGGTTTTTTGTGCAAAGGTTGAGAGCTATGGTGATAACTGAACTCACGAAATATGTTTGGGGGCTGTATTCCCCCATTATTGGCTTTGTTCAGGTGTTTTGTGCTAAGATGTTGACAGCTATGGTGAGAACTGAATTCACTAAATGGTAGCCATTTAAGTTTCAGTCTTCCTTTCTTTCATAAAAATGGATGATTTGGCATAGTGGTATGTTGCTCTGGCTGTTTTGCACAGGGGCCTGGGTTCAATACTTGGCAGTGAAATGTATGGTGGTAACACAGCATTTTATTCTAGCAACTTTCCAGCATTATACAAGCAATGTTTAAAATGTGTCCCTGGTTTTTGAGCTTTTGCCCCCCCCCCAATAAATTTTGGCTTTGCCCAGATTTCTTGTGCTGCAAAGTTCAGAGATACAGCTGAGTGTCGAGTAGATTTTACAAGGAGCTGAGAGCTGCAGCGGAACAAAAGTTTAGTGCTGCTTATGCCGAGTTTGCTTATATTGTAAATAGCACAACAGGTAGTGTACTTGCTTTTGATGCAGAAGGCTGTGGGTTCTACCCCCACAGTAGGTAGATCCATTGCTGATACTGTACTCTGTTGTAAAGGGGATGGATGCTGCAGTCCTCTTTGGCAAAGATACCTATTTGCTATGAACCTGTTCCATCCATTCCATATTGCGATATTACTAGCATTATAATTTTTTTAATGCAACATAAGCAATTTATTCCTCAAGGTCAACAGGCACTTTGTAGATGAAACAATGACATATAAAGTTGTTTGCTAGCAGTAACCTCTTCATTAGTTAACAGGTTTCTTTAATGTGGAATTATTTAGATGACTTTTACTTCTTCAGAGATCGTGCATATTTACTGATACTGGTGGACTGTTAAAGTTTGAGTAGACTTTTATGATGGAAATGTTCTGAATTGGGCAGTTCAACTGTACTGTATTGTACAAGGAATATAATTTAATACAGTCAGGAAGGTGTATCAAAGAGCATGTGTATGTTTCGTGTTCAAGGGGCCTATGATTTGAATGCAGCCCAAAATTAATCTTTATCTGCCACTGGCAAAATGTATTTTCTTTGAATGTGGGTTTCAATGCTGTTTCAATGAATGTGAGTTTCAAGGGCAGAGAAGTTTTAATGCTAAGTCTATTTTCATTGTGAGACTGCATTGTTTTGTTTAGCAGATATCTATTAGGGTTTATGCTGTAAAATATAAAATAAAACTTTCAAATGAAATCTATATCATTGCAGAAGTAAAGCAGTATGCACATTACAGTGTTTATGGCAAATGGGGCGAAATAACCTAGGAATGGGACATTGGAATGGCTACAGGGGGGATGCTCCATTCGACCATGATTTTGTCAGGGGGGGAAGGGCAGCAAACTCAGACAGCCCTGGCTGAACTATACCTCTGAATTGTCCATAATTTTGCAGAATGAATAGATTTTTGCTTCTTATTTTTGGTTTGTTCCTCATACAATTTGTGGTTTTCTGCCAAATCATTTAGGAATGAAGTCACTAAATAATGACAGACATTGTGTTTCAGATGTCATAACCTTCAGAAAAATGCATGCTAAAGCAAGACCTGTTATCTATCAACTGTCTTAAGTTTATACAAGAGCAATTTTTAGTACTGTTTGACTGTTCCCCCAATATATTTGGCCTTGTCCAGATTTCCTACATTAAGAGGTTGAGAGGTACATGCAAATAAATCGCTTTATAGAATTATTAATAGCAAAACCTCTCAACTGTCCCCAATTTTGGCTCAAAATGTTGCTCTCCCCCTAATAATCTCTCTGCAAAATGGCAATTTTGGAAGAAAACTTGGAGGGTTTACAATTATAAGTAACTGTAATGATCAGAGTTATAAATTACTTTTATTTCAGAAATGTATGTAGATGATCTTATTTTCTCAGCTGCTCAAGTTAACAGTACTAATTTTAAAAAGGTGTCCCTTCTTTGACAGGTTCCCAGCTGTATTGTGTGGCAATTTTATATTTTCGCATAACATTTTTGGCATGTTTTTCATAAAATTGTGGTTTTCTGGCAAATTAGTAGCAAATCATTAAAGACTTAAGTTAGAAAATAATGGCAGACATTTGAGTTTCAGATTTCATACCTTCAAAAACTCATACAAATGCAAGACCTACTACTATTCTATTATCTTTCTAAGTTTATAAGAGCAATATTTAAACATTGTCTTTATTTTTGGGCTTGTGTCCCACTTCTATGTATGGCTTTATCCAGATTTCTTGCTGTGAGTTTGAGAGATATGAGTGTCAGAGCCATCACCGTCAGTCAGAGACATTTCAAACTGTGACCTACTTGTTGCACTCAACTCCCCATTGTAGTGGCTCTGGATGTGTCCAAGCAAGGCAAGGAGCAGTTATGCAGTGTAAGTCTTCAGAGTATTCACCCATGCAAGGTAGATCACAAGTACAACCGTGGCTTTTCCTCTGTCCTTGATTTTGCAGAACGTTCTGGTTTTCTGTCATTTTTTTATACTGTTGATTTATGCTTCTTATTATTCAGAAAATACATGCTGTTGCAGTGCCCTGTTGCTCTGTATTAAAGTAGCAATGATTTATTGACATCAGGTAAGCTCGTCGGAGATTGTAAGATGCAAGTAAGCTTTAATAAGCATACTGTTAAAGAATTACCAACATTGAAAGCCATTTCATTGTTGCCATGCAGAGGATATTTACATAACTAGGTAACGTATAAGCCTTAGGTATTGAAATGCATATGACAGTATTTGAAATAAAGGACAGGATTACAGTATTTTCAGAAGCTCATTACATTTGTTGGACACTTGCAGTTATCTTTGCAGGCTTTACCAGTAAACTAAACAGAATGCCAGCCTATCATGTGTGGTCCATAACTTGTGCAGTAATCCTTTAAGCAGTTTATCTTGAGCTTGTTTCTTTTCGCTGTTCATTTTTTACTTTGATCATGTGTCCCCTATGAAACAAGTAGATAGTTGTCAGGCAGCAGGTCTTTTTTGGATAAGAAACATTTTTACAAGTGGGGGTATCACAGAGATTGCTACTTTCCGCATGTTACTTGGTAATTTTATAAAGCTGAATATAAATTATAATTAGAACTGCAGAGCAAGGAGAAGTGGTTTGAGCTGAGTGCTGCTTGTTTTATTTTATACTTGATTTTGACTGGCATTCCAGTAATGTATTTAAAAAGCAATTTATTTTTTCATGCCTCACAACCTTTGTGTTTCCATCTAGATATTAAGTAAGTTGTCATGTAGCCAATGCATTGAAATATTTTTTCTTCTACACTTCATTTTGTCTTGATTGGACTCTCATAATGACGTCACCCAAGGCAGCGTATTTAATTAAAGTTCTAGTTGTTGCGGTTTTGAGCATAGCTCCACCCCTTTCTAGTTGGTCACACCCCTTCCCATTGGCCCCACCCATTCAGCTGTCTCTTGCAGCCTCCCCCTTTAATTTGAAGTCACCAGCCACCACTGACATTGGTAACCTCCAAACTCTGGACCTCACCCAGTTTGGGTTTGTGAAAGGCAGATCATGCCTCCTGAACCTGATTGACTTTTTTGAGGCAGTCACCAAGGCTGTAGACGAAGGTAAGGTGGTTCACACAGCCTATTTTGACCTCGCCAAGGCTTTCAACACCACCCCCCATTCTGGAATTATAGCTAAACTCACTAAATTAGGTATGCATCCCTACGTCAAAAGATGGGTTGCCAATTCACTCACTGACAGAACCCACACTGTAAAAGTTGCAGACTCCAAGTCTGACTTCAGACCAGTGACAAGTGGAGTACCACAGGATTCAGTTCTGGGACCTCTCCTGTTTGGTATCTACTTCTCTGAAGTACGGGCTAACACAGAAGGCCTTTGGCTAATGAAGTTTGCAGTTGACTGCAAACTAGGAGCCATAGTTGAGTCCCCAAATGATGTGGACATCCTACAGAAGGGCCTCACTGAGACAGATGCCTGGTGTCAAAGCCATGGCCTCAAGCTCAATGCCAAAAAGTTCATTGTCATCCCCTTTGGTAAAAACTCTGTACCCATGAACTACCACATAGGTGGCAGTCTACTTAACACTGAATGTGTGATAAGAGACCTGGGGACCCAGGTGGACAGTAGTCTCTCCTTTGATAATCACATCACCACAATAATCAGGAAATCCTTCTACATTGCACACCTCATCACAAAAGGGTTCTCATCTAGGAAAAAAGAGGTAATTGTTCCCCTCTACTCGACACTCATTAGACCCATTATAGAGTACAATGCCCCTTTTGGAATGTACCTCACAAGACATCTGCAGCAGCTGGAAAGGCCACAGAAGTACCTCACAAAGAGGATTACTGGCCTCAAACAGATGCCCTGTACTGACTGTCTCAAAAAACTCCAACTTTACTCTGTAGCATATCGCCTTCTCCGAGGTGATCTCTGCCTAACATATAAAGCTATGTCAAATCCAGAGCTGTTGGACATGCTAAACCTAAAGAAATCCCAATCTCTCCTAGCTACACACTCTAGGGACCTAAACCTTGTCACCACAATAAACAGGACATGCTGGAGGGATAGATTCCTGTCCCAGAGACTTCCCATACTCTGGAACAAGCTACCCATCTATGTCAAGCAAAGTTCCTCATTAGCACTCTTCAAGAAAAATCTTGATAAGTGGATGGGAAATAGGAAATACACCCAGGGGATCACTTCGGTGGCACTGCTCAACAGGGGCAGAGGAAAATAACTTTCTTGGGTGGCGTAAGCCAGGGAACCTTGTTGGCTAGGCTTACTTAGGCCCCTGGGCCGATAGCCTAGTACCTACCTATGAAACTATGAACCTATTTATATAAGATACTTATGTTACAACTGTATTAGAACTGTATGTCAGGTGTATACCAAACTGGTTTGTACAGACATGTGTGCTGAAAAGGTATTTTAAAGTGTTTGTGATTGAGATGCATCTGCAGTGTGCCCTGCAGAAAGAAAGCAGAAATGTGCATGCACTATTGTAACTGTCTAAATGTATATATTCTAACAGTGGAAACTGGAATACAAGAGGTTAACTTCAGTCCAGCAAATTTTAGGAAAATAGCTAAAATTAAATTACTTTATAGGCTACACAATAAAATATGGTATCTTTTAGTTTTCAATGTAGCTAGAGATACAAAGTCTGTGCTGAGATGCTTTCTGTATTGTCTTTAGGGTGAATTCATTACTGGTCTTGAAAGGATGAAGAAATGCAATTGTTTTATGACTTCCAACATCTGCCAGATATCTGAGATCTATGTATTTTAACAGGTAGATGCTAAATACTGCCAGCTTTCAGCAGTGGGGGTTTTGACTGGGGACTGGAGTCATATAACAAGAAGTGATGTCATTCTGCAATTTAGCCCAGCAGTAATATTTGAAATATTAATTTGAGAAGTCTCTTAGTGAGAGACAGCATTCTGTATTCGGCCTTGGATCTGACAACAACTAGAAGATCCATTCACCACATCTGCCTTGCTCTAATGAAGTAAATTTCTAGGGAATAGTATAATTTTCTTAGATATAGTCAGGAATATAGTAAAGCTTATTTATTTGAGACTGTCCTGCAATGTTGTTTTAAATATTTCCTGTGGTTTGGAACTCCGATTTTACGTGAATATAGATTTAGTATTGTCTTGTTCTTTTATTAATTATTATTAAATATATTTAAACCTTTCATTGTGACTGATCTATGTAGAGATATTCAAATTTTGAGAGTACTTGCATATTTATTTGGTGACACTGTGTGGGCCATTCCTAATACCCTTGCTCTTGGTCAAACTACCATTTGTATTAGTATTAGTATTACACAGTAAGATTGGACACCTTTTATTAAGGGCCTTAAAGTAGCTGATAAGGAGTTGACTGGTGGCAGTGGTAAATATCTTATAGTCTGGAAAGAAGGGGGCATAGCTAGTAAACCTGTACCAGTTTTTCCCAGGTGTGTGTGTGTGTGTGTGTGTGTGTGTGTGTGTGTGTGTGTGTGTGTAAAACAAATCTCCAGGAGTGTGTGTGTCAGCTACTGGGGAAGGGACACAAAGTACTGATTGGACAGAGAGAGTGTTGGACTACTCGGCTTAGAACCCTGGCGAAGGACTCAACTCTATAGCTGTGCCAGTCAGGAGTCTTACTGGGGATCTGAAGAAAGAGTGAGAAACCATCCCCGGACTGACTGTGGTCCTTATGTGTTCTTGATGCAGAGAATTGTGCCTGGAAATACTGTTTGTTTACTTGTTAACCTCCCAGTGTACATCCCCCACTGGTGCCAGTGGTGGGGATTGAGGCTCCTTGGTTACTGGTCTAGTGGTGGGGCGTCACAGAAGTCACTTCTAATTGCAAACTATTGGGGGTGATAGTAGATGATAATCTTATATTCGACCTGCATAGTCAAAATTGCATAAGAAAAACTCATCAAAAACTAGTCATGTTTTACAGAGCTAAAAACTAAAACTTCACTTAATACTAGTTATCTCCTCCCCATTCATATTTATGGCACTCCCTTACTAACTTCTGGGCTTCACAAAAATTAAAATTTGAACAATGTAACAAAGTTGCTAAATTTGCAGCACATACCCCTTTCAGAACCCACCACTTTGTAGCACTGAAAAGCCTATATTGGGTAGAACTGCCACATAATGTAACATATACATTTTTTACCACCTATAAAATTATCCAGTATCCATCTGCTTGTCCAGCACTAAAAAGCATTCTACACAACTATGTTCCCAGTCAGTCATTGCAATCCAGTAACCAAACTCCTGTTTACAAACCTAGCAAATCTGCTGGGCATTGTCTGTACTAGTACAAGTTAGCTAAGGCCTGGAGCTCATTATCTGTATCTATCAGGTCTATATCATCCCTCCCATCTCTCAAAACCACTCCAAAAGACTTTCTCATTAATGACTAACTCTGTTCTTGCTCAAAACCAGGATAAACTATATCCCTAAATGTGAAAAAGTACTTTTTTTTTTCTTATACCTCATTACTCTCCTTTCTTCGCTTACTACTTTACTGCTATCTAATTTCCTTCCCTGCTTTCTCTCTAAATATACCATAAGCCTGTTTTCCCTCACATCGTATTGCAGTTCCTATTTGTATTAGACTAACTTACTTTTAATTTCTTTACAAACTGTCTAAAATTTGTCATGTACCTTGTACCGATTCCACATGTGCAATATTAACAAACTGCCTTTTCTTCTCTTTTTCTGTGTACAGTACTGTTCATTCATAGGTTTAGGTGTATATGTATGGGTAGTTTTACTTGACTAGAAATAGGTTATAAGGCATATTGTTTATGTGTATGTGTCATTAGAATAGTTGTGTATAGGTCATGTCTTATTCTTTTTGTACTTAAATTGCCTCTGTACTCTGATGACGACCTGATACCCGAAATTTTGTTTAGGTTGTACTTGTGTTTCCTAAATGACATAGTTTTCTTTGAATCTTTGAATCTTTGATTCTTAACCAATGTTTTTTATGTTATGTCTAATTTGTTACAATTTAACTACAGATGTTTATATTTTATTTTTGAAGATTGTGAAATTATTGTTCTTAAAATGTTTTATAATCATTTGGAGGTTTTCTTCCCAGGAATCTGCTGAAAATGGGCTTCTACCCAGTTGGACTTTCCTGGTAATCTAATGTTAATAAATAAATAAATACAAATTAACAGAAAACTATGGCAAGGAAGAAAGTGTAGATGTACCTCCAATACAGAGATATCTGTGATGTACCACAAGACAGACAAGGAGTTGAGTATGATTTACGATTCTTTTCATTTGTGAAGATAATGAGACCTCATGCCAGTGCTAGAGATAAGTGTTAAGTATCTCAACATCTTCATCTTCAGAGTCCTTACAAAGGGTCACAGTCACTTTCTCCATTTTCTGCAATCCAGGGGAAAGGGGCTGGGCTATTTTGATCTTCAGCATGCTACCTTACATGAGATGAGCAGGAATCAGGCAAAATATATTATTTTGCTTTTGAATTGTTTGCACTCATTACTAGATTCTCACTTCCACAAAGTGTTCACAAGGTGTACATCAGTAGTAATCACCTTCCTGTGCCAGCAGCGAACAAAATGGTTTCCTTATTTGGACAACTGAGTCTAATTGACCAACACCCAAAATATGTTAGACAGCACAGGATTCTGTGCTTCATGCCTTTACTCCTTAGGGATCAATGTGAACTCTATGAAATATTGTCTAAATCGCAGCCAATGTTTGCTTTTTCATAGATTGTTTCCTAAAGAGCAGTACATAATCATACATTTTTAACTTTAGAGACACCGTGAGACATCTTCCTCTTTGCAGTTCTTCTTCTTCTGTCAGATGAATACCCACAGGCTGGTCTATGTTTTTGGCTTCCGGTACTTGTGGCAGCCATGACTGTAGTGATACCACATGTGAGACTCCACATGACAACCCTCTAATGGATCTTCAATTTTCACTGGTATCACAACTCAGACCCTTTTGATGCTACATTCAAGAAATCGCTATTCTGCAAAAGACATCAACATTGCTTGATGATTCCAATCGATTTCTTGTTAGGCAGACACTTCAGGGATAAAATTGCTTGCAGCCTGTGATTCCTGCTTAGAAATGGGAGAACACTGCCTAGACCAAATGACAAAAGGACTGTTTCTATCAAGAATAAAAGCTTCAAATCAGTGTGTTAGAAAGGCTAATAGTCATTATTTCTCTCCAAGATTTTTAGGAGAGGATCCCCAACCATACATAACATGCCAGAAGTGTGGTACATCAAGAAGAATAGAGGCAGCAGCTTACACTAGTGCAGAGGGATAAAATCCGAACTAGAGCCCAGGCAACCTGAGTTTGTTGAATGGCTTGGACAACTGTGGATGCTTGTGTAGGGAAGATACAGAAGACAAATTTAGCTGGTACATTCTACTGGCCTGCAAATGGTCCCCAAGTCCTTCAGCTGCAAAAGTAATATTCAGAAAATAGGGTTATCCTATTTACAGTTTCTCTGCTTTTCCAAGAACCCCAAAATGTAAAAAGTACTTCTCCCTGATTCCACCTCTAACATCAAGAGCACTTTGTCAAAGGTGTGCTTTATGCCTTTCCTGTGCCTCCTTGTCACAATATTTTTCCACTAAGCCAAGCAATTAAAGGGGATAGTAATACTAATTGCACCTTACTGACACAGACATATTTGCTCTCCCCCTGCATCAGCAGTTTCTTGTGCCTCTACATTAGTTCTGTTACCACAAACACATGCTGACTGATCCCTCTGGGAAACTCCACCCTCTTTAAGGTTATAGCTTGGTTGCTCCAGTTTCACTAATTGAAAAATCCAAGGGATTTTCTAATTACAGCAGCTTCAGTCATGGCATGCTGTCAATGGCCTTCCAAACAGAACACTTATACAACAATATGGTAAAGATTTTCAATTTGGGCTTACTTCAGAAACACTGACCTCTTTCTTTGTCAAGGTTTCTTGCCCTTAAATACCTTCCACAGCTCTTTGGAGATAGCCTTTAGTATTTCTACATGAAAGTCCATTTATTGCTGCTTCTAACCTCTGTGCAGGTCAAGAGTAGAAGCCCTGAGCAATTTTTAGGGTCTATAGGGCCTTTCTTCTTGGAGCACCATTTAAGGTACTAGTTCATGCTTGAGATATTTATTTTATTCTTGAAAAGTTCAGTTTCCCTTTTGGCCAAATGTTTTGCTAAGATATCATTTGTAGTGGATGCTACCTCAGCTGTGAATTCTCTGTGCTGTAAGTTTTATCTGTGACCCTCCCATGCATAGTCTTTTTCAAAGAAATAATTTTTCTGTGGGCCATCCTCTCTCTGTCTGTCTCTCTCATAGGATCATAGTAAGATAAGATGCTAATAACCCCAGGGCCCTTACAAGCCTAGCCAAGTTCAACCCCTGTTCCCAAGGGTGTCTGTTTCAAGCAGACACTAAAATCAGCACCTATTGCCCTGGTCCAAGAGGGACAGAGGTGGAGCCCCCAGGGGTGAATTTCTGGCTTCCCATCCAGTCCAAATTATGCTTAAATAGGGCCATCGAGGGGCTTTGTTTTACATGAATAGGAAGCTTGTTCCAAAGGTGGGGCAACCTTTGTGAAACAAATCTGTTTCTCCAGCAAGTTCTGTTGATGTCACATACCAGGATAAGGTCCTTTGAGTGAGTGACCCATGTGCCATTTGACTTGCAAATGTGCAGCATTTCCATTAAAACTGGATCAGAGATTGCTTTATATGCAAGGCACTGGTCACCTGTGAGCAGTCTGTACGACACCGAGTAAAGTGACAATGATTTCAGTCTGTCCACATAAGACAGATCTTCAAGCCCCTGAATTTTCTATGCAAGAAACCTTTGTGGTCTCTCAAATTGCTGCAGGTGTTTGGAAAGGAACATACCAAAGGGAAGGTTGTGCTCTAATATTGGCCTCATATGGGAAGAGTACAAGGGGGCTTATAACCTCTTTTTTTTCTGGAGGCAATGCCCTTAGTTATGAGATAAGCAATATAAACTGCCCTTCTTACCACTGTGGAGACATGAGGATCGAAGTTAAGGTTACTACCAACCTGTGTGCCGAAATATCTCAACATTGACTATGTGCCTAGGGTATTGCTATTGATGTGGTAGCTTGCAGGAACCTCACCCTTGCTGAAGGGGAAGATAATACATTTTTTTGCATTAAATTTAAGACCATGACTTTGGCACCAGTCATTAGTATGCGTTAGACCTTCTTGCAGAATGTTGACATTGTTATGGATTTCATTGATCACTCCCAGTTGGCAGTCATCAGCAAACTTTGTCACCCACAATCCTTTAGTTTTAGCCTGTACTTCAGACAAGTAGATTTTAAACAGTAGGGGTCCCAGAACCTATCTCTGTGGAACACCCTGGTTATGGGTCTGCTCCCTATCCACCCATCCTCAATCCCTTTTCCCATTTTTGCACATGGGGTTGGAATGTAACTTCAACAGTGACGAACATCTAAAGCACAGGTTTACCTCTCTCTCTGTCATGCAGAAGATAAACAGTCAGTTCAATTACTAGTTTGCTTCTCACAGTACTGTAACCAAGGAGAGTATTGTCTTCACTTCATGGATGTATACAGACAAATCCATTCTATGCTGAAAGTGTCATAATAAAATGAGTAAAAATGATCAGTTGTACCTTTGCCAAAGTGTTTGAAAGCACCAAAAATGCTACCAAACAATGCATACTCAAAAGGCTTTCTAGATGTTTTAATTATGACAGTTAAAAAATAACTTTGAAAGATTTCAAGATGGTGGTCATCTGAGCAGCACCCTCTCCGCATAGCTCCTACATTAATCAACTAAACTACTGCAATAAACCAGCAAATCCAAAAAAAGAACTCTCAGCAGATAAGAATTACCTGCACTGAGCCTGATTCCACTTGCATTAACTTAAAATTTGGTAAATCAGCAAGTTAAACTTAGTTCTACTATTCAGCAGTCACCAAAATGAGCATACACAAGAAAAATAGAGGCCTGAAGGTTTCAGCACCCCAGCAACAGACCGCAACCAAGAGGGCAAGAATCAAGCAAAGCCGAGGGGAAGAAATGCCCAAAGATATTGAAGGTATGGACATCCAAACATCCAAAACAAAATTATCAGCTATTTCATCTCCAAAAAAAGATGTTTTCCCTAAAAGACAAAAAACATCTGAATCCCAACAAGAGCAAATGAAAGAATCCACTAAGCAGAAGGCCGATGTTACCATTCAGCTGGATGAGCTGAAAAGTTTCCTTTTACCTCTGCAATCCGCTATACAAGGTTTCTCTGATAAACTGAATTCTTTTGGAACCACAATCAACCAAATTGCAGAAAGATTAGAATTAGTAGAAGGGAGATCCAAAACAAACAAACTGGAAATTGAACACTTAAAAGCTGATCTAAAAAATAAGGATAAAACAATATCTGATATTCAATTAAAAATTCTGGACCTGGAAGCAAGGAGCAGGAGAAACAACCTTATTGTCAGGGGTCTACCTGAAAAATATGAGCAAAATCAACTGCTTCCTGCCATCAAACAAAATTTCAGTACTCTGCTTCAGCCAAGAGACCCACCGGTGGAATGCACTATTGAAAGAGTGCATCGTGCCCTTCAAAAACAACAAAGTACCTCAACACCAAGGTCCATCTATGTAAAACTTTTAAATTATCAAGACGTTCAAGCCATCCTCTCATCCTACAAAAAGTTAAAGCATTTTACTTGGAACACTCATTCATTCTCCGTCTCCCAGGATCTTCCCCAAGAAATCAAGGAAAAGTGCCATAAATTATCTCCTTACTGTGTGGATCTTATCTCACGCAAAATCAAGTTCCAAATGAGGTTTCCAAATACTTTGTCCTTTTATCATAAGGATATTAAATATGCAATGGCCTCTCCCAAGGAAGTTGATCCTGTTTTTCTAAAATGTTTTGGATCGGCTCCAGTTGCCTAAATGAGCTGTCTGCAATAATAACTCTCTTACCAGAGAATGTGTATGGTGATTCTGGCCCCATAAAACTGTTCTCAATTCAGTTTCTTACCTTCCAATGCCTATAAGAAGTAATTAAAGCTCATAAGTTAATTCAGCTACTTGCATACAAGCCCCAGGAATGTTAAATACAACTTAGGGGAACCAGGGGGACCCTTGAGTGGTGACAAGTTCAACGCTGATTACCAGGTACTCATAATCAAGCAGGAAGCAGGAAAAATAAAATTCTTCCTACTGATTTAGCTTGCCCAACATGAAGCAGCGGAGACTGGTATGCATCCTTTCTAGCCTTTCTTTAAAGAATGCTCTTGGTCTGGAACGGCGGTGGAAACTGTCTTGGTCTGCAAAGTATGCAACTCTAAAACTGAACACATTCTCAACAAAGCCTTGCTATTTGTAAAGGTGAGAACTGTTTTGAACATGTGGGTCCGGCTTCAAGATGAATGAATGAAATACACTCTCCCTTAGAGCAATCCCTGCATGAACACCCTTTTGTAAAAATCTCTGCTGTGCGGCGGATTACGTTCCAAATCTGTTAAAGGAACCTCGATTAATTTTGTCATCCTTTTTTTCTCTTTAGCTACATACTCTCTAGTATTTATATTCATTTGATAAAGTAAGTTACTGACCAACAGTCCAAACTATTTTAAGCAGCTGATTTACAAGGGAGGTTTTGGTAACTATATATGTTGGATTACTTCAGAGGCTGGCAAATTAAACACAGGCAGAATTCCCTGCTGAAGTCAGATAAGATAGCCATTGAAGTCCATTTCCTTTTAGTGTTGTATCAGATACAGAATTAAAGTGTGAAGTCACCTACACATAAACATAGAGCGTGCTGTGCTGTCTGACTCCCATTTTAGCACTTCCCGACTGGATCGCTCTGATAGAGATGATTAAACTCTGTGGGGCGAAGGTGAGCTAGTGTGCCTCTTGCCAATCCCCCCAGACTAAAAAAAGTCACTCATTTATCAGTGGCCTGATGCTCAGGCACAATGTAATGCCTTAGGCTTCTAGAGAAAGCCCAATGTAAATTAACCTGACATAACAAAGGTCATAAATCCAGTTGGGGACATTTTATGTCAAGAGTCATATGTGACTGGGAAAGGCAGTTTTTCTTTTTTTCTTTTTGTGTTTTAAATTTTTCTACACTTCTTACTGTGTGTTATAATCACTTGGACAGCACCATAAGGTATTACTGTAGCATTTGTATTGTTGGTTTCCTACCAATGTTATTCTAGGACATTTCTTGTCATCAATACAGCAGTAAATCAGGATATAACCTGAGAGAAGGGAATGAAAATCAAATGTATGAATCAATATCTAACTGTTTTTAGATAGATAGTCTTCTGTATATTTTATTAGACACCTTCTGCTTGATCAATAATTTGATACTAGTGTAAACAGTTGCTTAATTAGTTCCCCAGCCTTATGTCTATTTTATAAACGGGCTGAACAACTAAGCACTTGTTTATTCTCTGTAGCTGGTAGAATCCTCAGTAGAAGCTAGCTGGATTAGATAAGAAGGGTTAAAGATGGCATCTTTTGGGACTGACTCAAAGATGTATATAATTTGTAAATACTGTTTTAGTTTTGTTACACTTATTTAATACATAATTATTTTAGAGTCATGTTTTCCTATTTGCTATTTCGCTGTGTCTCTCAAATATAGGGGTTAAGTGGGTAGGCACTCGGGTAGTTTTGAGAGTCTTGTGCTGCGTTTTATTAGCTGTCACACACAATTCTAATCTATGGATCAAGGTTGAGCCACTTATTAATCCATTTCTCTCTAGTCACTCTATAAACCCAAACAATTTAACTCTTAGTCCCCTTAAGTATAGATAAGACCTGGAACATTATCTCCTGGAATGTCAGAGGACTCCAGGATAAAAAAAAAAAAAAGAAATTTACTAATGTACCTACTGACTAAATCAGTATCAGATATTTGTTATATTCAAGAATCACATACGATTAATGAAGACCGGGGCAGGGAAAAGAATAGGAAATGGATAAAGGACATTATTCCATCGGGATCCAGCTGTAACTCTAAGGGGGTAGCGATTATTATTAAAAACACATTTAAACCAGCTATTATTGGCAAAGGTGCTGATCAGGAAGGTAGATGGTGTTACCTCATGTGCCTAACTCCACTTCTCGATAAACCAATTTTATTCCTAAACATTTATGGACCATACTCAGGACAACAGGGATTTAGCTTAGAAGTGTATAAATGCCACTTAATTTCCCTAACCATTTTTATATCCTTGGGGGGGATTGGAATACAGTATTTGACCCTAAAATGGACTGTTCTAATAAATCCAAAGCCTATAACACACAAGACTCTCTAGCTTTAATGGAATTAATCTCTGACTTTGATTTAGTCTACCCAGTATCATTTGATAGTTAGACCAGGAACAACAACATTTACATATACTTCTCTAAGTGTCATAATTCTTAGTCCTGCATAGATTTCTTTCTAATGTCTAGCACATTAACTAACTGGCAAATAAAATTTTCAACTGAGCCTAGATTCTTTTCAGATCATTCAATAATTGCTTTAGGGATAAACTTTACCTCTAACCCATCCCTAATTAGTAGAGGTTTTAACTGGTCTCTGAACAGCAATATCTTGAAAGACCTGACAGTTATTGAAGAGATTACCAATATTTTAAATGAATTCAACTCTGACTCTCGTAACCTAGATATCCCATATGACGTTCGCTGGGCAGAGTGTAAAACTGTTCTTAGCGGTATATTTATACAAAAGTCCACCTACCTTAAAAAAAGAGGAAAGAAAAGGAGAACGACCTAATCTCAGAGATTAATAATCTAGATAATAAGCTTCAAGTGAATTATATGATAAATAAACAAAGAGAGCTGTTTGACTTACACCAGTACAATTACTCCTTTCAAGAATTAAGATTCATAGCTAAATATTCCGAATGGATTCAAACCCCTCTAAAGAACTAGCTAGACTGATCGAAAATAAGCTTAATTCTCCCAGAATTGCCCTTATTCAACATCAGGATATATTTTATAAATCAGATGCTCAAATTATTCAACTATCTCACCAAGTGTATTCCAAAATGTATGCTAGCAGTAATCTTCAAACCCCATGTGCAGAGATGGAAAACTATTTTAACAACCTCACATTTCCAAAATTAAATGAAAGCCAGAAAGTTTTCCTTTTTACTCCTCTGACTATCCAAGAAGTTATAAAGGCCATTGACAACCTTAAACTAGGGAAAGCTCCAGGTCCAGATGGCTATTCCCCAGCTTTTTAAAAATCATTCAAAGATATCTTAGCTCCCATCCTACTCAAACTATATGATTACATAGCAAATAATGGCATTTTAGACCTCTATATTAACCATTCAAAGACCATACTAATCCCCAAGAACAGTCTAGATAAATCGAACCTTAACAATTACAGGCCAATCTCCCTCATGAATGTTGACATAAAATTTTTATCTGCCATACTAGCTGAAAGACTTAAAAAAGTTCTAAATTCCCTAATTTCTGCAGAACAAGTAGGTTTCATGTCTAGCAGACACACTTGGGACAATATTTTAACTGTGGAGACTATGAGTAACCTTACCAAAAAGGATAGAAACCCAAGATACGCAATGATACTAGATGCATGCAGAGCATTTGACAGGGTCAATTGGAACTTTCTGTTCATAGTGCTATCTTACTTTGACATCCCTCAAAAATTCGTCAACATCATCAAAATACTATTTAATAGCTCTTATACTCACCTTTATATAAACAAGCAATATTCACAGTCGATAAAAATCTCAAATGGCTCTAGAAAAGGGTGTCCTCTGTCCTTTCTTCTTTTCAATTTATATCTAGAACCTTTCTTCCTATCTATATTACAGAAAACATACCACTCAATCCCCAGAATTCTCAATACCAGCACCAGCTTGACTGCATTTGTGGATGATCTGAACATTTACTTTGAACACCCCATGTCGGACACTAAAAAAATAATCACTTCCTTGAACACCTTTGCTTATATCTCTGACTACCAAATTAACCAAAACAAATCATATATTTTCTCAATCAGTCCTTTAGCCAATAGACAAAACTTTTCTCCAGACTCATCTTTCCACATAGTATACTCCTTCAAATATCTAGGAGTCTCTTATGATCACTCTTCTTCTTCCATTTTACATTCCAACTTAAGTATGAACAGCTATTTCACAAGATATGACTAGATGGCAACAGATAAACTCCCTATGCTAGCTAAAACTTCTATCATTAAAATGAATATCCTCCCAAAGCTTCTGTATCATCTCCATGCATCCTTCTCCTTCACTCTTAGTGCCTTTTTCACTAGAGTACATAAAGCATTTGTGAAATTCATATAGCACCCCAAATCTGTAAGAGTATCTCATCAAAGACTTATCCTTCCAAAAATCAAGGGAGTTCTTGCTATGCCTGATCTGCAACTATATTATAGAATTATGCACACCAATAGAATAATTACAATTGCCAATCGTAACTCAAATTATGACACATGGACTCCCCTCTGGGTAAAAATGTGGCATAATCACACCCTGAATAACAAATTTAGCCCTAAAGCTCTCTTGTTTTTAAGTCCATTAACTCTCAAAGATTTGAAACTACAGCATACCTTAAAAGTCATAATCAAAACCTTTCAGGAGTTATTTAAATCCCTGAACCTAGGATAATGCACTTCCCCTTTTTCCAACCCATCCACCTTAACCCAAATATCAAACTGAACTGCAACATGATCAATCTGACTGAATACCCCGTAATAAGAGAATACAAACTATGGGATATCCATAAACATAGTCGCTCATCACTAACAGAACTTTGAATCCTCTTAAACTTACCTAAAACATATATCATTATTTTGAGGCAAATAAGGGAAATTATTATATCTATACTTCATGGCCACACTATTACTGGTTCTGACTGCAACCTGGTGACCAAACTGCTACAAAATTTAGCCAGCAAGAAAAGTATGCTGTCCTCATCATATAAACTTATTATCTCAATTCTATATCAGGAAAAAATGTATACGCAGAATATTGGGATCGTCAAGGGACAAATCTGTCAGTAGATCAGAAACTTTTAGCCATTAAATCCACACTTCTGTTTTCCCCATTCAAAAAGCTTACCTATACACAATTTATGGTTACAAACAACTTAAACTTCAATCCAGTCCACTTAAACAAATTTTACTGAAATGTGTCCACCTTATGTCCCTGCTGTTTCTATCCCCAGGCAGACATCATTCATATTTTATGGTTCTGCAGATATTCCCACAGTATTTGGTGCTCTCTCAAGGTGAGACTTGACAAGATGGGTTACCATAAATCAACCCTCTCCTGGGAAATGGCATTATTACATGTTACCAGCCTTAAAATACCTAAATTAAAATTACATATCATAGTTACCCTTTGTCTTTTAGTTAAATTGTACATTACCAAACATTGGATAGATTGTTCTAAGATGTCCTGGCGAGATTTTAGGGGGTTGGCTGTCAAATACATTACTTCTCAAAAACTTTTAATAACTAACCCCCATAAGCAGACCTACTACCAGAAACTTTGGAACTTCATATTTGAACTCTTGTCCAACATCTAACAATTATAAACTAAATTTCTTTTTTCATTATGGTGGCGCTGCGGTAGCATTGTCGCCTCACAGTAAGACATTGTCTTGTTCGATTCTCAGCTAAAGGGTCTTCTGTGTGGAGACATGCATGAATGGGCATACCTTCGTTGAAGGTTGTGCGTCAGAGCTGGCAACTCGGTACGTAAAAATCTACTGCCAATCATTAGCGGACCGGAGTTCCGCTGTGGCTACCCCTAAACGGGAAAAAGCCAAAAGATACAACTCATTCCCACCCACCTATATGCTTATCTAGTTCCTTTATCTCTCCCTGTTATCCCTATCCCAAGTTAAAGGTGGCTTAATTCTAAGGTTAATACTAATTCTTCTCTTATAACTACTCCTCAAATATTAACTAAAGAGTAATATAGTGTGTGTGGTCATTATACCTATCCTCTTTCATCTAGGCTTACATTAAGTAAATTCACAGTGATTTTACTGTTAACCAGCACAGTTGAATATATTGTATATAATGTGTAGTGTTTGTGTTCTCTTCTATTGTACTGTACATGATTAATCTACAATTATTTGTGAGTATGGTAAAATCAATAACATTTCTATTTGAAAAAGAATAAATAAATAACTTTAAAAAAGTGTTGCAAGGCATATTCTTTCTCAGGTTCCACAGTTTTCTTCATTAACATATCTTCCAGTGGCAACTATATGGCTCCTACTTCCATCATCCCCAAACACATTTACCAAATGTTACACGTTGGATATGACCTCCAGGTCTAGGTCTTTGTTTCTGGCCACAGATGTCAAGAGAATGTTTCCACAGGACAGCCATACAGGAGGATTGTATTGGGGACTATGTCCTAAGTGTTCCTGCCTTTGAAATCACATACAGAAGTTATAGGTATCCATGATAGGGCTGGGCCTTTGAGATGTGCTTCCCAGCAGGAGACATATGACCTTACTTTCCACTGCCTTCTGCTTTTCATTTGTCACTCTTTTGCTTGGTCATCAAATGGAGAGCTACTCAGGTTGTAGGAGAATTTTGTTGAAGTTTAGTAAACTGAGAAAGTTTTGTGTGTTGAGTAGATCTAAATCCTGTGTTGCTGATCAATTCTAAGTGTATTAGCAAGTCAAAAAGTCTTCTTATAACTGTAACATTGTTTTTTTAGAAGCCTCCTGTACTTCTGAAGGCATGTCTTGTGCCTTCTGGTTTGAATGCAAAAACAATAACGTACAGTGATTATTTTCCTAGCTTCTTGAGTACATTATATTCCACTTGGCTGCATTTGTAATGACAATATCACCTTTTTTTCCCTAGTAAGAGTTCTAATTGCTCTAATATCATATACTCTAAGTAGAAAGAAAAACTTGGCCAGGAGAGGTTTCCAACTTCAGATCTAATCAGTTTTAATTTTTTTCTATGCAATATTTTCTTTTGTTATATAGTCAGAACAAAAACAAAATGTCTCCATGTAATGCAAAACAGTGTGTTTGGGTCTCCGGCACTGATAACATCCTAAACTTCACTGTTAGAGTTATGTTTGTTTAAATCATCTCTCCAACTTAAAGTAATGTTGTCATCAGTCATCTGGTCATAGTTCGTCAAGTCAGTAGTTCTCAGATTTTGTTACAGCAAGCTTTTCTCACCCCTCAAAAAAAAGATCCCCTACATATCACAAAAGTATTCAGACCTCCCCTTACAAAAATTAAATTTGGTTGACTACACTGAAGCAGGCACAAAAAGCATGCATGCTCGTATATACACACACACACACACACACACACACACACAGTTTAGTATATTTTGCTTTGCACTTTTTACTGTTAATTTATAAAAAAAATGCACCTGTTAACCTTTTGCATTTAATATTATGTAGTATGTTAACCTTTTGCATTTGTTATTATCTAATATGAACACTTTCAGATTTCCGGGCCTTCCCTAAACCAGGACTAGATCTTCTAATAGAATCTGGCCTCACCATATGAGAAATATTGCTCTATAATAATGAAACTGATACACGTTTACTTTAGCCATACACTGCATTAAAGTGCATTAGTCTTTCAATTACATAATAATGTTTATTATATAAAAATTAAGTTTAAGTGCTGAAAATGTTTAGTTTAGTTATATTGCATACCGGGCACAGGAGAATTTATAGCTAACATCAGTAACCACATACTACCAAAACAGAAATTAGTATGAAGTTTAAATCATTGTTGAATGATACTTGATAATTCACATGAAAGGTAATATCCAGTTCAAGGCTATATGTTTGCTGACCTAAAGAACAGTTGTAAGTTAACCTTTGCTGCATGGCTGGTAGCCATTCTCTGACAGTTGTTTATGAAACCTCGCCGCTGTGCAAATGGTGTTTGTTAAGGGGGGCTGTAATGGAATCAGCAGGACTGACTGGTTTATAATCATTCTAGCCCTGCTTGGTTAAACTTTATGAGGTTGAAATGGGGAGGGGACACTGCAAAAAACTGCTCCCGCAGCCCTTTCCACTGTTGGGTCAAGGTCATTTATAGCTTACTTGTAGTTTGTCAGGCTAAAGCATAGCTTGGAGAATTGTCAGCATGTAAAGCATTATTGAATCAGCAATAGCTATAGCCTATTTCTAACAACATGGCTGCAGCTGCACTTTTCATCATTGAAAACATTTATGAATCCGTCCTCTTCTTTTGGCCTCAAAACCTGATTACAGAGAAATCCATAATTATTCAAATGTCCTTAGTGTTAGTTTGTGTGCCACAGAGACATGGCTGGTGAACCGAGTCAAGTCAAACTGCAGTGACAGCAAGCTGTTATGATAGCAGGGAGTGTTATAAATTATGTCAGATTCTAGATTAAATACCAGGGAAATAAATGATATCCTCAAAATGAAAAAGGTTCTCAACCTGATAAATCATAAGGGAAGTAGTTTAGAAGTAATAAATGGCCTGGTTTTGTAGCGGTTTTAAACATTTATTTGATCAGAAAAAACAGGATCAGATACAAAGCACCTTACAGTTAAGGGAGCCTCTTTATACTGTGGAAATAGGCAGAGCAAAAGTAAAATATTCCTGTCAGGACTAATATTGCCCTACAAAAGCAACGACACATGATGCCACATCTAACTGTTTTCTTGTTACTGTTTTTAGCTGTTGTGCATATCACACATCTCTGCCAATGTGGATCAACATTCAAATGAAAATTAAAAACCTGTTGAAAAAAGTGGTGAAAGCATGAAAGTGACATTTGCATCTCAGTTCTGTTGTCTCATTGCTGCTGAAGCAGCTCAATCCTTCGTGTCAATTTTGATGATTGCAAGAAGCTTCAAACACTAATATGTTATTAAAGCTAGAGTCCCATCTTCGTATGGCCCTGCGTAATTGCAGGTGATTTACAGACAGATCCATGGCAGCAGAAAAATATGTGGCCATTAGGTCAGTCTTTGTGAAGAAGTGCTAATCACAGCTTGTCCGTAGGTCATCCAGCACTTCAAAAAGTAGTGCAACTACGGAATGCAAGCTAAACTGAATGAATGTAAAACAGATGACCTAAATGTAAATCCACGAATCAAGTATTTCTTGACCACACACAACCAAAAAACGCATATGCATCTGTCATCTGCAATTCTAAATCTGTAAAGTGTCAAAACATTTATCAAATTTCAGTTATTTGTAAATATGGTATATGCCCTTGAAGCAATTTTCAGTGAATTCCTGTCAGTCAAGAGCATTCCATGAAATGGGCGAGAAAACAAAATTCTGGTAGAAGTGAAAGCAAGCCCATCAACATCCCCCTGCAACTGTTAACTAATAGTACATACTCTGAGGTTACATAACATTGAGGTAAGTTACAAATGCTGGCTTCTGAACCTGTTTCAAGGAAAAGGCTCAAACTGCATTTGCTGAAAACCTAATTCTGGACACAATTGAATACCTCCTAAGTTGCAAGTTATCCCCCAACCCCACCAGAACCCTTTATACGCATTGTTTGTTTTTTTTACCCTATACCTAGTGCAGCTATGAGGAAGTTGTAAGAGTGATGCTAAAGCAGTTACCAGACATATTTGCCTTAGTCATAAAATGGTCCTGTAACACAGAGTTTTATTAACCATTAGTATCATAATTAGCAGTGCAGTTAACAAAAGCCGTAGTGCATGACATACTGTGCATTGTATAAGGATGCTGCCACTCGTGGGGTTTACTGGTGGTAGAGCGTACTGATGGTTAATGTAAGCAAAAACAGCACTATACCAGGTGTAATACCTTCTAGCTGTTATTACTGAAGTATTAGCATGTCACATTGATTATTGATGAGGTGGGAAATGGTAGATATGCCTACATGGAATAATTTTAAAAGGAAGGCCTTACCTGGAGTTCTTACAGTACTTACAGGTTTTGATAATATGCACATAGTTACAAGTTAACACTCCAGCAGTTGAAAGTCTGTTCAGCAACAAATGGAAAGTTAGCCATACAGTACACCTCTTATAATGACCAGCAGCAACTTAATGTATTGGATGTAGTGGAAAGTGCTGAGTGTATGTTCACTGTGCTTATTAAGTAGCAGTTCGTCATGCAGAAGCCACAACTGAACCACCCAAACAGTTAATTCTTTATGTTCTAGAGTACAGAGAGAACACTAGGCAAGCTATATTCACAATGAGCAAACAATACTAACCATTGCTCTTCATAGAAGGAATCATATCTCAGATCATAAGCTCTTTTGTAAACTGCCACAAGTGGACCAGTGCAACAGGTAAAAAAAAAAAATGGTCAAGCCTCACTTGTTCAGCTGTCCTTAATTTGAAATGTAGTTAGTACATTGTTTTGGGGAGTGGCCATTCCAGTTGCTGGGAATTAATCAATAAGCAATAATTTTTTAGTGACATCTCAAAATTAGTGAGCATATCACTGTCTGTACTGTTACTTCTGCAATGGGTTTTCTGGCTTTAGTGAGAGTTACTGTGGTCTGCTCTCTAACATTGTGCAGTCTTCTACAGTAACTTTCAGCCTTGTTTAGCAGTAGTTAAATATAGACTGATAGGAGGCTTATTTACAGTAAAGCATCATACCTACCATTTGTCAAGTGGCAGCACAGGAGAACCAAGTTAGGGAAGAGGAAGACATGTTGGTAGTGGCGATTTGTACACTTAGCAGTAGTACCTACAACAGCAATATTGTACTGCTAGCATCAGTAAATCTCATTTAATACAAGTGCTGCAGAATGGCAGTTAGCCTCCTTGGCAGTCAGACAGTGCATGGCCTACCTACACAGTAGGCAAGAGGGAACCTTTCCAATTTGTAACTGTTGTGTGTGAATTCGTGTATGGCAGACTAATGAAAAAGTATTTTAAGACAGTGTTTGGCTGCACTTAATCTGCTGTAGTTCTTTGGCCTTCTCTTGCTACCTCGGTTGTCTGTTTCCATCAATAGTAGTGGCGGTATGGGATAAATAAAGTCAGCTGAATGTTTGTTGGGCACAGAGGGGTAGTACATGAGTAAATGTGCCTTAAAGTTTTACTTCCTTTTGCCTGCACCCACAGATGCAGCTTCTTTTTTGTGGTGCACTGTTTAGGTTTGCTACTAATTGTTAATACTTTTTAATTATTGAAACAAGTATAACTCAGTAATGTGCTGCTTTGTTTGCTACATCAGAAATTAATCTCTAGAGGAAACACAAGACCTTTCACCCAGTAGAAAAGTCTGATTTTGTGGTAGGCTTCACTCCATACATTCATCAGGAAGTAATGTAATTTTGACTAAGCGTATGTGTATGCACTGTAGTGGATGAAAACTATAATGTATCACTACTAACAGGTGCAAAGTGTATATTTAGAAATCTATATTACCATTTCACCTAATGCCATTTTTGATACGGTCTTTGTACAATCACAATCATTGGTTATTTGCTTATATATTTCTTGAAAGTTGTATACTTTGGGTGGATATAATATGTCTAGTTAGGCTTCTCCCCTGACTTTTTTCCTGAAATGCAGGAGTGCATCATGGTAAAACAGTGCTACTGCCTTGAAAGAAATAAGGGGATGGGACTGAGCAGAGTCCTTCATTTTTTCCTAACGTTTATATCCTGAGTTTTTTTTAGGTATTCTCAAGACTATTGTGAAACATTCATTCAGTTGTTCATTCAATTAGATTTAGATGGCGTTAGTGATTTGTCCTGCCACATCAAGTAAGAATGTTAAAACCCACATTTTGTTTGTCATGTATAACTTTTGTGGTATAATTTGCGCATTCTAAAAGCATACGTTTGAAAACAAAGTTGTAGTATTTGGCTGCAATATGTTATGATGTCCGTGAGAGTATCTTCAATGAGTACAGAGGGGTAGTGGGATGTTAGGCAGAAGGAGCATGGTGGTCAGATGACACAGATAAACTGTATGGTAATAAATATTATTCTTAGGAATTTCTCACATGTTTAAGACCCAGACCGCTTTACAGAGCAAGGCTTTAATGTTCAAGAATTTATGTAAACAATCATGTTATTTTTTTATTTCATTTAAAAAGGAAAGCACAGGCAGTTCTCTGGCATGCATCTGAGTTTGAGTAGCATTCCTGAAGTTAGGCTATTTAAAATGCACTAAGTGGACCCTGGAAATGCATGCCCCTTCTCCTAAATGAGGCAGGGTGGACTTTGGTCTGCATCAGACCATGTGTTTTCCACTTTGTACAAAACCATTACTGACAAGTCATCTATTAAGGGATTTTGCACCCAATTTTCAATACATGTGGAGTACATCATTGGAGAGAGGTGCCATCATGTTGTTACACTGCGGCCTAGTGTCTAATAGTGTTCTTTGCTGTGTGTGAAACTGGCTAGTCTTGGTCAACTGAAGATCTGCACTTTTGTAAACTGTTACATTTAGATGGGATTCTGACTTACAGGCATACAGTTATAATCCACACCTGGTAGTTTTATACCACT
Source organism: Protopterus annectens (assembly GCF_019279795.1). Taxonomy (NCBI): domain Eukaryota; kingdom Metazoa; phylum Chordata; order Ceratodontiformes; family Protopteridae; genus Protopterus; species Protopterus annectens. The sequence goes on along the minus strand of NC_056744.1, from coordinate 161,446,244 downwards.
GGCTCCTTATCCAAGCGCATTCACCAAATGTCTTAAGGTGTGATTCTCATACCTGAAAGAAGCTGTGTGACTCAGTAGGTCGCAACGCCAGGCTATAAATGTGGATCAATACCACAACATGGAACTATTTATTTAGTTAATCAATTGTCATGTGCCAGTTCTCCCAGCAATGACCTAGGCCACATGGGGAAGTGGAAGTAGTCAGTCAACCAGCATGTTTGCAGCAGGGCAAAAACAAATATATTCAGAGGCAATGATTGTGGACAGTATGAAAATCAGGTAGGAACAGTAACCATTGTACTAACATACTATTCCAGTAGTATAAAGCACATAACATATAAGACAATCTATAAATAAACTTATGCATTCAAGGAAGAAGAGAGGGTGTAGGGAACATATCATCCTTATATTTCCTTATCCCACACTATGGTGATAAGATAAGGGAGCACAATAATTCAGAACTGTTGTCCGAAAGTTATTATTTATGTAAATGACTGCTTTGGGGAGTGGGAGGATTCAGCAGCCCAGATCTATAATGTGGGTAGATCATGATTTGCACTGGTAGCTGTATCTGGTTGATCATTGGAAGTCTGAAAATCATAATTGTGGCCATCATAACAGTGGCAATTTAAGTCGAAGCATGGTAAATATATACTAATCTGAGATTGCAGTATCTAAAGGTATTCCCCCAAATCCGCTGTTCCATGTTCTCAGAATTATTACATAAAAGTAGCAGTGATGTGGGATGCAGTCTTCATGGCATATGATAAAGGAGGGAAACCACAACCCTACAAAAGCACTTTAAATGTGTAAGAAAGAATTGCAGAATTGACGATTCAGTGCTTGATTTCTGAAAAGTCCTGACAAGGAGCCACTCTTTACCCAGTCTGGATAACCATAGTCATAGAAAATGTCCATTCTGTTTATCAAGGTGAAAGATAGCTTGACTGCTGGACTGATGGATGTGTAACTCATGACACAAACAGCAAACTTGTAAGTACACAGTCCATATGTGGTCTACTATGTAGAAGCTCAGTAATCCGTGCATTTCATCAATGCTTTTGGTTCTGTAAGCAGTAGAATATAGCAATGCCACACCTCGGAAAACATTCTAAGCAGGACACATAACATGGCAACGAGTATGCCCTGCAATGCCATACCTTGGAAAACATTCTAAGGCAGGACATGTAACATGGCAACCAGTATGACTTGTAAGGCAGCTGCTTCTTGAGCATGCTGGTACTTGAAGGAATTATGTCAAAGGTGCACATAAGAGCAACTAAAGCACCCCACATAAATTAATGCCCTTATAACTGGGGCATGGGGCACAGACAGAAGAGAAAAAGATATAAAGTATAGCATCATGTGTGTACTGCATTTAGGTAACATATTCAGCACTGGAGAACTGAGGATAAAGGTGGGAGCAGGTGCTTAGTTTTACAGCCTGTGTGCTCCACAGTGTACAAGGCTGTGTAGGAGATCAAGTAACTGCACATTTGTACGTGGGATGGGGGAATATTCCTGATTTATGTTTGCCTCTGTCTCTGTTTCTCTCTCACACACATGCACACACACACACACACACACACACACACACACACACACACACAAAATCACACTCACACCCATACATGTGTCACATATGCACTATGAACCTAATGCTCCTCTATTTACAGAACATGCATGGCTGGTATGCAAGGGCTATACAGTTTAATGACTGGTTTGTGTGTTTATGAGTCTTTACTTACTTGTGCATTGAAAGCTCCATTTGCTTCTCATAAGTGCTTTGAACCTAGCAATGACACCAATGACCTGCTGCTGTTTACAGCCCTGTTGGTGCATACTATAGGAGGTAAAGTCATGTCAACATGCTATTGCAAATAAGGAACACCTGTGCACCTGCAGCAGTGTCAGTAGGTTGTAGTGGAGGTAGCATTTGTTTTTTCTGCAAAACTTTGGTTGCATTGCATATAATTACTTTCAGTTTAGAAATTAAGTGTGTTTACAGGTTTAAGACACAGGTATGGGGCAATATTTGTCCCCACAAACACAAATTTGTTCATGAGGAGCTTTGAAATTGAATTTATTTACCAGTATCATCAAAAAACCTGTTGGGCTGTGGCAGACTGTCACTTTGTGGATGATTTGATTTTTATCTTGGAAGAAGATTTACAAAAGGTTTTAAATTTTCAAAAGTATTTATTAAATAACCAGTACAAGTTAGGTTTTAGGGTAGCACAGCCTCACAGCAAGAGGTACCCCAGTTTGATTCTCGGCTGGGGTGCCTTCTGTGTGGAGTCTACATGTCCTCCCTGTGTTTGCATGGGTTTCCTCCGTGAGCTCCAGTTTCCTCCCATATTCCAAAGGCATGCAGTAGGTGGACTGTACACTCTAAATTGGCCATAGGTGTGAGTGTTTGTGAGTGTGTGCTGTGGAAGAACTACCATAGCAGGGCTAGCCAATCAGTGTCAGTGTTAAAGTGACACCCTGACCCCATGTGCAAAAATGGGAAAAGATGGGAAAAGGGGTTGTGGATGAATGGATGGATAGTTAGAGGTACAAGTTAAGTTTTACTTTTAAGGTTGGGCCATTGTTACTCTGCTAATGCATATCAGCTATTGATATTGTACTAACTTGCATTGCTAGTACTGTCCAACTTACCTGCATCAGTTACCACTGTCCTGTTAACCTACATCTGATACTACTGCCTTAGTAAGCAAAGAATAAAATCCAAACTAAGCACGAACGAAACAAAGGTAAAGCCAGTTTCAGAAGAAAGGTTCAGTTGTACAATTCCACAAACGTTTTTTATTTTGCACCAGGGTTGAATGAAATAAAATAAAATAAAAACAACGAAATATCTGTAAAACACTTGGCAGCGTTTGAAACACTTAACAGCGTTTTTCGTCCCACCAAATAGTAGAACTTCCTCAGACAGCAACCAGCCATTTTACAAAAGATGCTTAAATAGCCTCTTAGTTAATTAATTAATTACAATTAATTAACCACATATTTTCATTTAACATAGACTCTCTGCTACAAAGCCTGTCTAAACACTTGTTTATCCAACTGTAATAACTTATTACAAAAACATTTAACTAACGCTTAATTATGTTAAATGAAAATATGTGGTTAATTAATTGTAATCAATTAATTAACTAAGAGGCTATTTAAGCATCTTTTGTAAAATGGCTGGTTGCTGTCTTGAGGAAGTTCTACTATTTGGTGGGACGAAAAACGCTGTTAAGTGTTTCAAACGCTGCCAAGTGTTTTACAGATATTTCGTTGTTTTTATTTTATTTTATTTCATTCAACCCTGGTGCAAAATAAAAAACGTTTGTGGAATTGTACTACTGCCTTAGTAACCAATATCATCTAGTTGTGCCCTTCTAAGCTACACCATCTGCTGCTGTCATACTAACCCATATATGCTGCTGCTGTAACAACCTATCTCTGCTGCTGCCTTGATTATCTGTGTGTGTTACTGCTGCCCTGCAAACCTACTATTTTATTTTATTTTAGTTTATTTTATATTTGTTTACCTGGGAAGTACCTGAATTGCAGGTACTTCCTGACTGAAATAATTCAAGGAAAGAAAGTGTAAACAGCTAGGTAGTAAATTGTACATATCAAAACAGAGCAGAAAGTAACTCTATGTAACCTAAACTGCACAGCAGCAATTTTTAGATGTAGCAGTTTCTTTCTTATGAAAAGATGCACACCTTAAAATTTTACATGTGGCAAGTACATTTTGATTTGTTGTGGAGGACGTTTTTATGTTTAGCTCTAAAGGGGAAAAGGGGGATTCTAGTTCTTTTAGGTAGAGAACTGTGAATTCTGGTATGGACACCAGTCCATTGGAGGATAAATTTACAGGCAGGCACATTCACTAACTCACTACATGCACACCTATGAGCAGTGTTCAGCTTTGCCAATTCACTTATGGCGTGCTTTTGGGATGTGTGAGGAAATCTGAGCTTCTGGCAAAAGATGATGTAGATACAGCAAAGTAAAGCAGACTCTATACAGAAAGGACACTGGCTGGGTACCGAACCAGAGAACAATGTAGTGTGAAATAGCAATGCTAACTGCTGCATCACTGCACTGCCTGCAACAGTACATCATTTCAGCTTTTTTCCCTCTCAATGGACAGCCTCCTTGTAGCTTGATCTTCTGAACTAGACAGGACACTCCAACTGTCATATTACCTCTGTGTCAGCTGATTAAATCTTACTGCTTCAGCCTTTTTGCCAAGCTGCTTCCCTCTGCAGTCTTTATTTTCTGTTCTAATATTATCTATATAACCTAATGCTGTTATACTAGCCCATATCTGCTATTGCCGCCCTACTGACTCATAGCAGCTAGTGCGGTCCTATTTGTCAGTGGTATGTGACTCATCCATAACTGCCAGTGAATAACCACTTCCTCATAACTAACAAGTGCATTACTACCTCTAACTGCTAGTTAACTTTCTAACCCTTGGAACATTATCCTCCTCTGCCGTATGTGTCTCCTGGTGCTGCTGCTCTCATTAGAGTGGGATAACTTCCAATCACTTTGGAGAATTCCACTTCTGATTTTGCATCTGTATTTGTGACAGTTACTTCAAAAACAGTTTAGATATGAACCCATGCAGGCTGCAAAACTCAGCAGCGAAACAGGAGGGGCGCCCAAAGTCTATATTACTACAAATCTTGTGGGTATGCTGCACAGAATCCTAGATTTGTTGTTCATTTTAATGCTTATGAGTTTAAGAATTAATGAATATCTACATGTTTTCATTTTACACTGCTCTTAGCATTACTGTTTTCTCTATTACATATCATTATAACGCGTGGTACTTATAGTAAGGATGCCTCTGGTGTCACGGTGACCACATATAGTAATGCTTGATGTTTAACTGTGTTATAATAAGGATGCCTCTGGTGTCACGGTGACCACATATAGTAATGCTTGATGTTTAACTGTGTTATAATAAGGATGCCTCTGGTGTCACGGTGACCACATATAGTAATGCTTGATGTTTAACTGTGTTATAATAAGGATGCCTCTGGTGTCACGGTGACCACATATAGTAATGCTTGATGCTTACTATGTGTTGTAATAGCAATGCCTCAGATGTCACATTGACCACATATTATAATACCTGATGTTTAACTGTGTTATAATAAGGATGCCTCTGGTGTCATGGTGACATTGACCACATATTATAATACCTGATGTTTAACTGTGTTATAATAAGGATGCCTCTGGTGTCACAGTGACCACATATAGTAATGCTTGATGTTTAACTGTGTTATAATAAGGATGCCTCTGGTGTCACGGTGACCACATATAGTAATGCTTGATGCTTACTATGTGTTGTAATAACAATGCCTCAGATGTCACATTGACCACATATTATAATACCTGATGTTTAACTGTGTTATAATAAGGATGCCTCTGGTGTCATGGTGACATTGACCACATATTATAATACCTGATGTTTAACTGTGTTATAATAAGGATGCCTCTGGTGTCATGGTGACCACATATTGTAATACTTGATGCTGTGTTGTAATAAGGATGCCTCTGGTGTCACGGTGACCATGTATTGTAATATTTAATGCTTACTGTATTGTAATAAGGATGCCTCTGGTGTCATGGTGACCACATATAGTAATGCCTGATGTTTAACTGTGTTATAATAAGGATGCCTTTGGTGTCACGGTGACCACATATAGTAATGCTTGATGCTTACTATGTGTTGTAATAACAATGCCTCAGATGTCACATTGACCACATATTATAATACCTGATGTTTAACTGTGTTATAATAAGGATGCCTCTGGTGTCATGGTGACCACATATTGTAATACTTGATGCTGTGTTGTAATAAGGATGCCTCTGGTGTCACGGTGACCATGTATTGTAATATTTAATGCTTACTGTATTGTAATAAGGATGCCTCTGGTGTCATGGTGACCACATATTATAATGCCAGATGTTTAACTGTGTTATATTAAGGATGCCTCTGGTGTCATGGTGACCACATATTGTAATACTTGATGCTATGTTGTAATAAGGATGCCTCTGATGTCACGGTGACCATGTATTGTAATATTTAATGCTTACTGTATTGTAATAAGGATGCCTCCGGTGTCGCAGCAAGTAATTTCCCAACACATGCTTGCTCTGCTTTCTCTTGCTTATTCATACACAAAATGTAAGGGCTACAAAAATACCATAGGAATGTAAGGCTAGACTTCTAATGATCCTCATAGATCAATAACCCAATAAGTGCCTATGAACCTACACGTACTTTACCATTTACTTTGAAAGGAAAGTTAATAGACAGGGGTTATACCTGTAGCACTTTGTCAGTGAAAGCTCATAACTATTGAGCTCATTTGCCATCTGCCAACAACCGATTTTTGATCAGATGCTACAAAGTAGAAGTAACCTAACAACTTTTAAGGAAACAATGAGTCGCTTTTTACGACTAAGAGTGCTGAATCTGAGTATGCAGGCATTAAAGCAAGACAAGCAGTTGATGTTGTAACCAGGGATGTCGTGACTAGCACTGCCTTATATAGACATGTTTGGTTGGCACTGAAGAATCTACCTAATAACATAGAAGCTCAGTGTTCAGACAATCCAGTCACTGGGAAACATTCTGCTTGCTCCTTCTCCCTTGGATTTCTTGAAATCTTTGGAAAGAAAAAACTTGAAGAACACCAGCAAGTAGAGTATTTTCCAGGTGTATAACCATCTACTAGAATTATCCTCCTTAAAACATGCAAACGATTTGTTTAGCAACCTCCTAAAAGTCACAAGTCAAAGAAAAGTCATCATTAAGCGGAGGTCCAGTATGTTTTCCCCAACACGGAAGGACTGTGGCTGACCAAGTTCACAGATGACTGCAAACTAGGTGCCATAATTGACTCTCCAGCTGACACAAGCATCCTACAAAAGGGCCTCATAGAAACAGACAACTGGTGCCAGAGCCATGGCCTCAAGCTAAAAGCCAAAAAGTGTATAGTCATCCCCTTTGGCAAAAACAAAGTGCCCACAAATTACCACATAGGTGGTAATCCATTAAGTATGGAAGAAGTAATTAGGGACCTTGGGACCCAAGTTGATAGCAATCTCTCATTTGACAACCACGTGGCCAAAGTAGTTAGAAAAGCATTTTATATATCCCACCTAATCATGAAGGGATTCACATCTAGGTCAGGGGAGGTCATCGTGCCTCTTTACTCATCCCTCATCAAGCCCATAATTAAGTACAATGCCCCTTTTGGGATGTACCTTACCAGATACCTGCAGCAACTGGAAAGACCCCAAAAGTACCTCACCAAGAGGATCAAAGGGCTCAAACAGATGCCATATGCTGCCCAGTTAAAGAAACTCCAGCTCTACTCAGTGGCATACTGCCTGCTCAGAGGCAATCTGTGCCTGACGTATAAAGCCATGTCCAACCCAGAATTAATGGACATGCTGCACCTCAGAAAATCTAAATCCCATCGAGCTACGCACTCGAGAGACTTGAACCTCAGCACTGAAATAAATAGGACATGCTGGAGGGACAGATTCATAACCCAGAGGCTCCCTTCACTCTAGAATAAAATCCCAGTCCAGGTTAGGCAGAGTCCCTCATTGACTCTCTTCAAGAGGAATATTGAGTGGATGGGAGATCATAGGTTTACCCCGGGTATCACTTCTGTGTCACTGTTAGACAGAGGCACAGTATACTAACCACGAAAAAGGGCATAGCAAAATTCATTTAAAATGGGTGGCGAAAGCCAAACACACTCTGGCTAGGCTTATAAATGCCCTAGGGCAGATAGCCTAGTATGAACCTATAAAAAATTAAATTTTATTAATTCCTTATCTGATCTCTCTGCTACATGTTTAACATATTGGCATGAAGCTTTAAGATTATAGACAGTGACTTATTTCCCCCTTTATAGTTCCTTTGTAAGGCTGGATAATAAATCTACTTATCTCTCTATCTCTTGCTCTCTCTCTTTATGTAAAGTCTATGCCATAATAGATTATTTGGCGATATAGACATCTAAAAAGAATGCCTGTTTGTTTTTCTCTTCCTGCAATATTTTCTTCTTTCTAAGAAAGGTGGACAAAGAATAATTTATGCTCTTACACTGACTGTTTTTATTTATATTTTAATGTAGGTTTATTTTAGTTGCTGTGTTTAATAACTATGTCATGATTGCTTCATTTCTATTAGATACTCATTAAACTATGCATAAGAATTCAAAAGGCATTTTCATGTATTTGGCTTGGGCATTATATATATATATATATATATATATATATATATATATATATATATATATATATATATACTTAAAAATGAAGCAAGCTATTTTATTACTTTTCTGTTGGTTAAGTTGCTAAATTTTTTAAGCTTACTAGAAATGTAACACACTAAAACAGTTATATTTATTTTTTTTCAGCCAGCATCGTTTTCTTATCCATTGTTTATTTTATTTTTTTTTTTGGGGGGGGGGGGTAATTGACTCTAAATATATGTGTGTGTGTGTGTGTGTGTGTGTGTGTGTGTGTGTGTGTGTGTGTGTGTGTGTGTGTGTGTGTATTCACATGTTTGCAGATTCATTTCACTAGGAAGACTTTTTTGTCGAGCTACAATTAATCACAGGATGTCGACCTTTGTTTTTCAGGATCACTACATAGTGGGGAGTGGGATTTTTCCATATTCCCACTGTTTTGCGATCTCAGAACTGTTATATATAATTAGCAGGGGATGTGGTGGCACAGACCCCCATTTGGGGGGTGTAGGTGGAATTGCTCTCTTGCTTAAAGCATTTTGTTTGCTTGACTGATTAACTTTTGACCACACCTAATAAATGCTGATTTAGTGAGCTGTAAAAGTAATGAAATATAATCATATATATATATATATATATATATATATATATATATATATATATATATATATATATATATATCTATATATATATATATATATATATATATGTATACATATAAACTATACATATATATATATATATATATATATATATATGCACACACACACACACACACACACACACACACACACACACACACACACACACACACACACACACATACACACACACATATATATATATATATATATATATGTGTGTATATATATGTATATGTGCATGTATGTATATATATATATATCTGTATATCTATATCTAATATATATATATATATATATATATATATATATATATATATATGCCACAAATTAAGTCAAATGTACTTAAAGTCAGCATTTGTTTTATTGACAGAATTTGATTAACAAAATAGATGGTCAACAGTAGGGCGAGATTGCTGTAATGTCAGGGTTGGGGAATATGCAATTTCTTTGGTATTGTGCAATCTTGGAGTTGTAATATATGAGTAGCAGGGAGACTGCAGGAGAGCTTACCCCTTGCAAAAATGCTGTTTGAACTTGCATGCCCCGAGGCTTGCTCTCTGAGTATGCGTATTGACGTCAGTGGGTTTTTTTTACCTTTTTTTGTCGATGTTAGTAATGTCGACATTTGAATGTATCAATTATTTTTAGTATACCTATTTGTGTGTGTGCTTGTGTATAAAGAAAGAAAGAGTATGTATTGACTAATCCCTGTGTGTCAAATTCCTATATGAAGTACAGTCATCAAATGTCCTCTATAATGAAGTGCTTTTGCTTCAAAGACCAGAACATTCTTCCTCATTAAAACAGACTGTTGAATAAGATAGCAGCACATTTTTTATGGAGTTGCCAATTTCCCCAAGTTTGTGCTACTATGGAGTTAGTGTTTTGTAGTAAGGGTGTGTGAGCCTACAACTCATCCTGCAAGAAACCCTTTTCTTTGTGTTTGATTCTGTTTTATGTTTCATTGATGCTGTAGTTTATTTCCAGCACTTTATTTATATTTCTGTTTGCATCTGTTGATGATGATGCATGATCAAAGTGGCAGACATTCACTTGTCATGATTTTTGTTTTAATTTTTCCAGTATTCTGAGATTTGATGGGTCAGTGTTATGGTATGAAATACATATATAATTTTATACGTATGTGTGCATGCATGGGCAGGTGTGATTAACTCTGGCTGAAATACTGAAAGGGCTACATTTTGTGGAGGTGTTATATTTAATGCAGCCTTTCAATGTTGTACAGAATGCAGGGGAAACTACCCCATGATTGGCAAATGATGGTGGTAATCTCAGTTTTCTAAAAAGGAAATAAAAGAGTATGCTGCAGCTGTTAGAAGGATGGCACTCCTCAGACCCCTTGGAAAACCCATGCCATTGTGATGGAAAGAAGACTCCATTCAAAAGCTGAGTATCTGATTTTGGAGGAGCACTGAGGTTTCTGTAATAGCTGTGGAATGATGGATCCTTTTGGGTTTTGCAGAACGTAGAAGGCATATGACTGAGTATCCAACAATGTCCTTTGGAGGGTGCTACAGTAGTATGACGTTTAGGAGCCATTTCTGCATGCAGTTTTTTTCTTGCATTTGCGGAATGAGAGCTGTATTTGCACTCTGGGTGTTAAATAGAATACATTTAAGGTGGACAAAGAACTCCACCAGATTAACATCTACCAGACGTATTCCATTTCTCCCCTCCTGTTTGTTTTTTTCATATTCAGAATCTCAAGGTGCTTTTGAGGTTTGTAAGTTATCCAGTTTGAAGACACAAGGGTTACATCTGTTTGTTGTTAATAGATGATGTCTTCTTCAACTCAAATGTCTATGCATTGCTGTCCACTGAAGTGCTTTACTGATGATTGTGAAGTGGTTAGGATGAGAATCAGCACTTCTAGTAAGAGGCCATAAGTATCTTAGGGACTTGTTCATGATTTAAGGAGGAGGGGATCAGGAGTTTCATTAGCGGCCAGGTACAACTGCAGCAGTATTGGGTGAAGCCAGGCACATTCCTTGTACTTTACTGAATGCATTTTGTTCTGAGCATCACATCAATATGATTTTTTTTTTCAGATCATATTATGTCTACAGCTGTCTAAATGAATGATTCCAACAATGGGTGCAATATTGCTAATCTAAAAACAACATATTTAATAATTTTAGGGGGAATAGTTGAAAATGTTACTAACATTTAGTAAGTGCTTGGGGGGTAGCATTTTGAGAGATGCGTCTATTTTTAAGTGATAGATGGCAATTGGAGGGGGTAGCACTAAGTACTTGTGAGTACAAGATGGAATTTTCTTGCTGCATCCCAAGACACGTACTGGGCTGTGGTGGTGAAGCAGAAGCTGAGAACTAAGATGAAGCTCTCAGTTTACCAATCAAGTCTGTGCCCTAATCCTCCCTTATGGTCATAAACACTGGGTGGTGACTGAAAGGACGAGATCACAGATATAAGGTTACTGAGTTCACTCTTCAGGTTTGTGTTGATTATGACTGGACAGCTGATCTTAATCTTGTATAAGAATCAGGTTCTTATGCATGAATCTTGCTATAAAATGAGTTATTTTTTTCTTGATTTTTGGAATTTTCAGCATGCTGCATATATTGCTTTTCTCTCTATCATAATTCATTATTTCATTAAAAACAAATTAGTGCTGATGCACATACAACTTTACACTCGGTACAGAAAACTATGGGTATTATTTTGACAGATGTAAGAAGTACTATGTGAGGAATTCAGCTTCAAAGACCAGAAAATAGTGTGGACTACAAGATGTGCAAGCATGATCTGCAGTTGGTATCAGAATAACTGAGAACAAGACTCTGTTACTACCATCATGAAAGAAACTTCTTTTTCAACTTGTCTGTAGAATGACTTGGGTAACGTAGGGCATAAGGCTAATGTTATTATTTTCTGTTACAATGGGCTTTTTGAATATCTAGATTTAAGGTAATTATACTTAAACACAACTGTACTTTCATGGGTTCATTTTCTTTTACAAGACTTCTACTCTTACTGTGGTATTAAAATATTATTAAAACAAGAGCCGTGAGACAAAAATGGTTGAACATGTCTTGCAAATCAGTACATTCAAGAAATACCTTGTAGGATGCAGCACAGAGTGAGCGGGTAATCAAAGAAATGCCTGCAAATATGTATAGTAGATATGTTGTAAGAATTAAAGTGCTTATTTTTGTGTTAGTCATTAAGATGATATATGTGAAATTTATGTTAGTGTTAATTATGTTAGGCTGAGACACTTCTGAGTCCCATCATTCTGAATGTGTAGCATTAGCTTAGCTGGATAAAAAAGTCTTCATTGCATTTACTGGAATTAAAAGAGTAGACTGACCTGGCGAAGCTAGTATTTCAGGTCTTGCATGAAAATAGGACATTTACCTACGGGGAAAACCTAGTCAACAAAATAATAGTAAATAGTAAAGTGACAAACTGTTGAAGAAACTTATTGAAGTCCAGCCCCTCATCTTAAAGATGTGATTTCCAGCTAACCCACTGAGCTGTGAGTTCATCAAATTGCAGTGTCTATTGTTTTTGCTGTGTCTAATACGATATGCTAGAGAAAACAAACTTAAATGTAGCACAGTGCAGTTCATAATGGATTGCAAAATCTGAAAGGGATATACTTTTGTGCCATACGTGTGATGCAGTAGGTGAAAATGACTGCTACATATCAGTGGAAAGATGTGGGTGTATTAACCAAGTGTGGTAATGATCAGGACACAAAGTGATGCTGGTTAGTGGAAACACTATTGTCTATCTAGGAAGATACAGTACAGCACAACACAGAATGTAATAGGACAATGCTCAGAATATGAGCTGGAAACTAATAATTACAGTTTATTTTGAGTATTGCGACAGAGAAGTGGTTTAATTCAGAAATGGAGTTGTTTGAATCTGCTCTTAGAGCAAGTCTTCAGATGAGAGAGGCCTTGCGTCTTACAAGTACATTCTTTGGGAAAGGGGGAAGATGAGTGCAAATGGAAACAGATTCTTGTGGATCTGTCCCTGGCGGTTCTGGGTACAATGCAGTACGTGTGTGACTATTTTCATGAGAGCTACAATGCAGAATAAATTATTTTCAGGCTTTAAGGAGACTGGTTTTATTCTGATTATAATTTTAAATCACTCTTGGGGAAATATTAAAATCACTGGTTCTGTCTGTGAGTCTTAATTGAGATAAACCATTTCTCCTAGTCATGGAAACCCAGTGAGTGACCCATATATAGAAAAATCTTGTAATCTCTTGTTCAAAGGATTTGTAACCACTTAAGAAGTTGGATGGGGATTCTCCCTGGCTAATAACTGGGACATTTAATTGACAATTAGCAGTAAAACATGTCTACAACTCTGATAAAGGGCTAACACATGCTGGGCTTGTAATGGGCAGAGTATGCTAGTTTGCTCATTTCTTAAGATGTATTTAAGCTCATTGAAAATTAAAGGCACACCACATCATATTACAAAGATTAACAGATCAGTTAGACTGTAATTAGTTTTTTGCTTTCACTCACTGCTCTCTGTAATCCATGTATAATAATCAGAATGGCTTGATTCTGATGCTTCCTATATTATATGTATCTATATATCTGTATCTATATATCTATATCTATATATATATATATATATATATATATATATATATATATATATATATATATATATATATATATATATATATATATATTTATAGATATAGGTGGGGGATGGGAGGCCCAGCCCCCTACATGGGGGGGGGGCTTTTACCCTGCAAAATGTTATTTTTTGATTTGCATACTCTGCCCATTACACTGTGTAGCTGTTTTTTTTCTGCAATCTTTTTGGTTAACCTTTTAACTGTCGATCTACTGAAGTTTTGATTAGACACACACACACACAATTTGTCGAATAATGAAAATGTACAAAATCAGAGTATGTAGAAAATTTACTGATATTTCCTTGCAATGAATAAGGTCATATATCACCTTCAAAGCCAGTTTGGTAGTTTGTAAAACTAAAATAGTGAATATTCTGTCACAACTTAACACTGTTGTGGGGGGGGGGGGGTTGAACAGTGTTGGACTTAGTTTTAAAATATTTGCCTCACAGATCCTTGGTTTGAGGTTTTGACCTGCACTCTGGTCACTGTCTTTGTGAAGTTCGCATGTTCTTTAAAAGCCTATGTGGGCTTCACCGGGTACTTTTGATTTCTCCCACCTCCCTGCTAATGTGTCCATGTACATTGCGTTTACCCTTGAATTTGTGGTCTACGTCTTATCTGATAGGGTTCCATGATGACCTGTTCACATACTGACTTAACAAAATTAATACAAACATTTAAATTAAATGTTTGCCAATCATACTTGAATGAACTTAGCAGCCTCTCAAGTAATGTTATGTAGTAGCTGAAATTATTTTTACCAATTTCATTACCATTAGTGGCTTTATGTCAATTGGCTTAGTCCCTCTGTGTGTGACTAGTGATGTTTTATTGATAACCTCATTCAGTATTGTCTTTCTACTGGTATGCAAGGTGAAGATATCTTAGAAAAATGCACAATCCCCTTATGTATGACACAGTACTTACTGCTGCTGCTTTTATGTCTAGCTAGAGTTAGGGGGCATTCATCAGTACTGCCTTTTTCAATCTCCCCATTGGAAAAGAGAGCAAAAGAACAGGTACTTAAGTATCTCCCTCCACATACACAACTCTCCAACCGTCTCTTCAGAAGTTCAAGTCTCTCTCTCAAGCTCTCTTTTCAAACATTTTTATCAATGGCATGTAAAGATTACCTATCTGTGCACTAGTGGGTCAGACAAAACTAACTGAAAAAAAATATTTTAAATCTTTAAAAATAGCCCCACATAAGCATCCCTGGCTTGCCTCCATGAGTGTACAAAAATGTACACACGAGAATGTACACTTTGGTCATAACAGTAATAGGTTGTAGAAGAGGTCAAATAAGCCCAGCTCCTTAAATCAGATTGCTATAATTTCCATCCTTAATAGAGGTCACTTCAAGCAAAATTGTTTATGTGTAGTGACATTTTTGAAGGGCAGGATTCTGCTGCAGTGGTTAGTGTTGTTTCTTCACAGTATTTGGTTCTCTGGTCCAGGTCACAAATAAAAATCTTCTCTGTGGAATTTTCCAGTTTTTCTTCAGCCCCCCATTGGTTTCCCTCCCAAATACATACTGGCATCTGGATTAGTAACCTTGAATTGAATGTAGGTGAGTGTGACTGAGTGTATGTGTGCATCCTGTGATGGACTGGCATCATTTCCAGGATTATTTCTCTGCTTTACATGTCCTTGGTTGGTTCTTTGCTTTATGTCCATTGCCTAGTGTAACAAGCTGCCACCCCCTTGTACCTGAATAAGATAAAGCAGATATCTAAGAAAAAGTAGATGAATGAATATATGCTACACTCAATGACTTTTTTCCCACTTCTTTAAAGGATCTGGTTAACAGTGCGGTGTTGGCTGTATAGGTTAGGTGTTCCTTAGAGGTTTCCTATATACATACCAGTTATTTCAAACATAGAGATGAACATCAGAATGGAATAATAAATGCATCATGAGGACATGCGTGCTTCTTTCAATCAATGTAACTGCTCTTCCTTTAGTTTAATTGGATTACTCATGAAGGGTATGCACCACATCCTTATTCTCTGTGAAAATTTTATACTAGAATTTGCCTTAGATGTGAATAAGAGAAAAAATATAGAGGATCCTGTAATATCCTTTAAGGGAAGTTTAAGTCATTCATTTAAGTTACACACACACTCACAAAAACAAACATACTCACATGCACATGTGCGCAGACATGCATGTGCAAAAATTGCTGTCAGAATAAACAGCTTGCTCTGTAATATAAAATACTAATGGTGCCCAAGCCATCTTAGAAGTGATGTGACAAGGAAATCCAAGCTTGCTATATACTGATCACTGATCTTTGCAGACAAAATGACTTTGCTGAAAGGCTTCAGCTGTTACAGCATTCTTGAGTTCTCACAGCATGCATTAGGACAGTATTATATGTTCCATATAGGTACCACCGACTACATATTTTAATGCTGTGATTTGAAAGCTGCAGTGAAATGTAATCCCAGCCTGCTGAGAGTTTTCTAACATGCTAAACACATCAGGTCAGTATCAGATGCTAGCATTCCTCTTCCATGTGATCATCGGCCTAATCAGGCTAGTTTTGAAAATAGCCTGAATTGCTTTAGCTATTTTCTTAAAACTGAAGCACTGTTCAGGCAAGATGAGCAGAGGTACAAGAGTATAATACCCAAATGACATACTTATTTTAGTCGTCCTTTTCACTAATCCACATGACAGGAGGGCTGTGATTCTTACTGAAGTAAACTCTGGTATACACAGGCACAGCCAAAAACGTAATATGACTAGAAATGTTGACTACAGATGGAGTATAGGGTAGTGCAAATCATGTTATGTTTCCAGTTAGGATCAATGGGTCAGCAGTATAGATTGCTGCTACCTTGTGTGTTTATCACCTACTTTTTGGAGCATATGATGTTGTAGGGGATTAAAAGAATTCATAAACTTACTTTTCTGTTCTTAGAGTACAGAAAGAAGAATCGAGTGTGCAGCTTCAACTTCAGAAAGAGAAAGGCACTCAAAAGTAATCAATCATAAAAAGTGTCACCCCTTCACAAAATACAATGATGCTAGTAAGAATCTGCCTCAGTTACATCCTTCAGTGTACAATATTAATTAATGATTGTATTGTTCTTTGCAGAGCACCTATGGAGTGGGAGCCTGACATCATGGGGTGACTCCTATATCCTAGCCTTCACAAAATCTGTCTGTCCAAATTCTGCTTAACAGAGTTTGTTTTATGACAAGTGAGAGGTTTATGTAATT
Source organism: Protopterus annectens (assembly GCF_019279795.1). Classification (NCBI taxonomy): domain Eukaryota; kingdom Metazoa; phylum Chordata; order Ceratodontiformes; family Protopteridae; genus Protopterus; species Protopterus annectens. The sequence goes on along the minus strand of NC_056744.1, from coordinate 161,429,424 downwards.
GAACATATTGAAAAATCCTATCCCTGTGAGACACAGTAGTATAAATATCTAAAAAAACATTGATTTTGTGATGTTATAATAACTTTTGTACCCCGAAAAGCCGAAAGAAGAAGAAGAAGAAGATAACGTTTGTAGAAAGTGTATAATCAAAGAACAGGTGGAAGCTTCAATGTAATACATGCACAAACAGTAATTAAAACAGCAGTGGTTTCAGCTGCTTTCATGCAATTTCATTATAAATTAATTAGAAAATTATGAAAAGTGTTTCCTGTGTTTTCAGATTAGTAGCATAGAATTTACTTAAACCAAAGAAAAATATGCACTGCCTCCAAGCATCTCTCTTATTTTAAACCAGATCAATGGAAGTGTACCTTCAATGCAAGCACAGAACATTTGCCAACCCATGAGCACCCACTAGTTAACATCTCCTGTCAGTTTCACGTAATTGAAGGCAGCCCCGCCTTTCTTCATTTCTTTTCTAGATATGGATCTCATTTAACAGCCCTTTAGTAGGAACAGTACAGATGAATCTGTGTGGGGGGTGGAACTCCTTAATAGTCTCAGGCTTTATGGAACAAGTGGCTCTGTGCCTTATACTACCACATGTAGACCAGAGCATGTATAATAAGGTAATACTCATTACAGTGCCCTGTGCCAGTGAATCTTACATTGCAGCCCTAATCTACTCTTTTACTTTCTATTGAAAGTTTTCTTTCTCTGCTTAAACAGATGTTGTGTGAACCAAACTGCTGTTATTTTAAACACTTCAAATGGTTTGTAGTCTCAAGTGGTACATCCACTGAAACTGGTTCCTCCTCCTGAACATTATTCTGCCTGTACTTTTCCCACAGTTTGCACTTATTTCTCTGTAATTTGCTTCTCTCCTTTTCTAGACCCAGTTTTCTAGTTCTTAATCTCTTTTATAATATTATATATATATATATATATATATATATATATATATATATATATATATATATAGTTTAGAATTTGATTTCCATTTTCTAGAACTGCTTTTTTGCAGCTAACAAAATTAATTTTTTTAAGGCCATACTATATCTAGGCAGTTCAGAGCCTATGTCCCAGCTCAGAAAAAGCATATCCTTATTTACAGCCATTTGCTCACCCAATGTTTCTGACAGAGTACTCTGTAGGGAACCTTTAAGGTCTGCCAAATAATTACACTTATGAAACATGTGCTTCCCGTTACCTCTTTCTTCCCCCTCACACTTCCAACATTTGCTATCTACCTGAGGAAAATTTCTTTGAAGTCTGTCTGTGGTATAGAAATAGCTATGCAACACATCCAAGCAAAGATACTAAACTTTCTGGACGTTTTTGCATACTTGGGAACCATACATATGTCCTCCCATTGTTGTCTTGTCAATTGCTTTTCCAGTCTCTGTTCCCAGTCCTTTCTAACCTCCTCAGATTGATTCTTATAATTGTCATGTAATATTTTATATGCCTTACTAATTATCCCTTTTTAGCAGCAGCTTTTGTTCTAGATTTGACTAAAAAACAGACCATAGCAGGTCTTTCACTTAAGATTCCCCCTTTCCCTTTTTTTTGCCTGTACTGTGACATCAATCCCTGGTAGGGAAGGCAGTCTATAGTCTGCAGTCTAAATGTCTTCTTGGCTTCATCCCACTCTTATTAGATTTTCCTCTCTAGTTATTTGCTCATATTACCTTGGTTTATCTGCAAGCTTTCTTCAGTAAATCCCAGCCCTCTCTTGCCTATTTTTTGTAACCCTACTTTCAGTTATCCCTATTGGCAAAATCTCCATTCTCATGTTGACTTAGTTCTTAGAATACTTTCTGTTACTTTATGAATATAATATTCTGTATGGTTATTATTCTCCCAAAGGATCTGCATCCAAAATCCCACTCTCTCTCTCTTTATTTCTTAAACCTCCCCTTTGCGTCATCATAATGCTTTTACATTTTGAATTATAACCTTCTGCTTGTGTTATACATATGAACTTTAACTGTGTTGCTCTAAAATATCCCTTCAAATCAGGTAATCCTAAACCACTTTGTTCTTTTGGAAACATCAGCATATCCCATTTAACTCTTACCCTCTTCACCTCCTAGATACATTCCTTCCAATCTGCATTAATGATTGTCCACAACTTCTCCTCTGGTTGATAAAAACATGTCTGACCCATATATAAAATTAAAGGGACTAAAAACATTTTCACTGCTTGTAACTTACTATCCATATCTATTAAAAGGAGTTTCCAGTTTCACATTCTTTGTATTTCTTTTGTTTAGTCTCTTCCCACATTTCCTTACCAGCCACAACAGAGGCCTTTTTAATCCATACCCATAACTATGTGGGCGGCACAGTGGTGCAGCGGTTAACGTTGTCGCCTCACAGCAAGAGGTTCTCCGGTTTGATTCTCAGCTGGGGTGCCTTCTGTGTGGAGTTTGCATGTTCTCCCTGTGTTCGCGTGGGTTTCCTCCGGGTACTCCGGTTTCCTCCCACATTCCAAAGACATGCATCTGGAGCGTTTCTCCCCGGGCCTCCGCTGAAAACAGGCTCTGTGGAACCTAGTCGGATATTCCCGGTCAACAAATGTTAAATAAAAAATAAATAAAATAAAAAAACTACTTCATCTTATCACGTCTCCATAAATATGGGTATTGCTGAACTAATTGATGTGTGAGTGCACAATTTATGACTATAGCCTTTGTTTTAGTTTTATTAATTTTATATCCCAAAAAAGACTTGAAACTGTCTAAAAATCTTCCACAACATGGAGATGTCCATTTCTGGATTTATCATGTAAAAAATAATATCATCAGCAAATAAAGCCAACTTTCCATGATTACCATATCAATTATATCCATGCATTTCTGAGTCCCTTATTTTCTTTGCCAGTATATAGCAAATGATAAAAAGGAAAGAGGACACCCCTGCCAGGTTCCTCTGTTCAAACACAACCTATCAGAGAGGAACCCCTCCCACTTTAATTTTTGCCTCTGATCCTTCATATGTCCTCCTAATTAACCTTAGTATAGTATCGGGGAATGCAAATGCTTTCATTACCCTACTCATAAAATCTCTGCATACTCTATTGGGTGCTTTCGTTTGATCAAGACCCACCAATAACAGTGGTATTTTCTTACATTCTGCTTCCCTCTGGATATCATTGTTCTATTAATGTTGCCAAAGGTTTGCTTTCCCTCCACAAAACCAGTCTAATCCATATCTATCATTTTTGGCAACACCTTTAACATTATTTTAGCTGGTACAGATCTAAACATTTTATAATCTTTCTTTTAAAATTGAAATAGGTCTGTATGAAGCTGGGTCTGTTGGGTCTTTACCATACTTAGGTAAAGTATCCACCATAGCTTTCTTCTGAGATATTGGTGATTCCACTTCTTTTAAAACACTGTTAAACACTGTTAAACAACATCTTTAGCATTTTCTTCCTTCCTAATTTCCAAACTTCCTCAGGAATACAATCTGTTCCTGAAGATCACATTTTTTATCTCATCCCCTCCGATCTTAACTGATAGTTATTGAGCCTCAACTACCTTTAACCATGTCATAATTAAGTCTTCCATAAATATTGCCATTTGTACTGTTTCTTGATTTATAGATTTCTTTGTTTTATAGCAGGTATGTGGAGCTCTTAAAATTTCTGAAATATCTCTAATACCTCTGTAGGATCTCTTATTATTTTTCTTGTCATAGACTCCATAAGTTTGGCAGCAACCCCTTTTACTTTCTGCTGTTTAAGTTATTGTGCTAAAAGCTTTTGTGCTCTGGAGTTATTATCAAAAACAGTTGCTTAACAGCAATCTTTCTAAACTTATGTATTATCCAGATACTCCCTTATTCTCTCTTTAACACTCTGCAGTTATGCCTCTTCTTGTTCTGTGAAATTCCCCCTTAGTCTACAATGCTTTAACCTTTGTAACCCCCCCCCTCTAAATAATTCCTGTTATTTCTCAATGATATCACTTTCTCTTTTATTTCTACCCTGTTTTTAAACTGCATTTCCATTTTTTCCAATTCAATAGCTGTAACTCATAACTTTTGAATTATTTCCACTGCCTGTTCCTTAAATTCCTCCCTTTCTAACAGGTAGGAAGGAAAGTGCCAACTTCTCATTTTTACTTCATTACCCTGCATTTTTATCTTATTTTTTTTTATTTGAACCTGATCTGAAATAGTTATTGGATGTGTGTCAAAGCTTTCAATTAAATGAAAATGTTCCTGTGAAATATGATTTCTATCAAGTCTAGCTCAATGATTGTACCTTGGGGAATAATATGTAAATTCTGTTCAAGTCCCTACTACCAAACTGCATATTCCATATGACATACTTTCATACATTTCTCCAGAAATCTACCCCATTTTGTTATATTTTCATTTTTAGGTCACCTTAATACATTATTACTATTGCAAGTCAAGTTCCTGCCCCCAATTATAAGTAATATTCTCTGCTGAAAGCTGATTATTCCCCCCCCCCCAAAAAAAAATTTTCTTAAGCTTAACAATAGCAGTTTTTGGTGGGATACAAATACATACTAGTATAATCACTCTGTATTGGCAATAACGCCCCTGCTACCACAAATCCATTATTGCCTTTTTTCTTCTTCTGTCATTATTGCAGCCCCTCTAGCAATTATATAAGTACATCCCTTTTCCTTTGTCCCTGATGTTCTGCTGAGTATCCATCCTGATAGCCTTTCTTTGTCAAATTCACATGCTCATTTTTTTCCAAATGTGCCTTCTGCAGCATAGCTATTTGCACGATGCATGTTGTATTATAATTAAAATACTTCTTCTTGTTTGTCTATACCTGTAAGGTCATTTACATTCCAGGATAAAATAGACATTGTAGCCATTATGATAAAAAGCTATTGTTCCAACCTGTTATATGTGACAGCTTTTTGAATGTGCATTACTAACTTTTTTATTACATGCACACACTAATGTTTGCCAGGCAGATCTGTTGTACAGTTGTTTTTTCTCATCTACTTTTGAAATTATATGCCACATTTTCAAGACTTTTTATTGTAATTGAAAACCTTCAAACAAAAAATGAATTCATTTCAAAACACCCCATCCCCTGTTACCTTAGAACAAACAAAAAATACATACATCTTTAAAAAAATTAAGTTTAACCCTCCAAATAGGAACAATTTTCCAAATTGACAGCTGCATCCACAAGCATTGCCTAATCTAAAATTAAGGTTAATCAACCATGCTAAACAGCATGCTCCAGCCAGTGTTCTTACTTACACTGATTGCTGTCTGTTTTTTTTTTCTTATCTCTATCCTCATCCCGGATGTGAAATCACCATGTATGCTTTCTAAAAGCAATACCTTTTAGCCATAAAAGTATTAAGATTGCTATGGAAGCTGCTATCCCTTATTTATTTCCCATAATTTCAAACTTTATTTTTTCACTGAACTGTTTGCCATTGTGCCTTAAAGTTTTTCATTTTCCTCAACAAAGAACCATCAGAACTATCAAGATTAATTGCATGCACCTGCAGACAGTTTGTCTCCATGGAAAACTAGTCAGTAATGTATCTTTCTAAGTTGTACTTTGAAGACAATCCACCTCTGCTTTAAACTGCAGACTTCCTGACTCCTACTTTTCCATTTGCTAATGGAAAAAAACAAGCTGATTCCTTTGCAGTTGTAAAAATCTTAGTGTTTTTCTTGGTTTTCATTATTTGTCTTATTTTTTAACCCTACTTGCTTACAAAAACACTTGTTTGTAGTGTAAGTCAAAGGCATTAATCTAGACATTCACCTTTGTAAAAATAAGAGAAAATATCTTCATTCTACATAGAATCACTGCAATTTTACACCTCACCCCATCTTTAGCATCCCAAGATCACAGCATATTAACAGAAAACTTGCTTTTGTCCATCCTTTCTTCCCTTGTTATATTGTAAAACCTAAAAAAACCCTAAAAAATCACTTGTTTAGTTTAATATCTTTAACATGTACACTAGTCACTAAAAAGACTCCCAACCCCATTTAAAATATCCCTGACTGCTTACTACAAAAAACTGCTTTACTACATATAGCATGCAGTTTATATAATGAAATGGTTTATATAAATACTAATAAGAACAAAAATTGTTTTACTTAGTTTCTTATTTTCCCCTTTAAATACCTCTCAAAACATTAATAACATAAAGTGGGGTGGGCGGCCATGGGGGTGCAGCGTGTAGCATTGCCGCCTCACAGCAAAAGGTTCTCTGGTTCGATCCTTGGCTGGGGTGCCTCCTGTGTGGAGTCTGCATGTCCTCCCCGTGGTCACATGGGTTTCCTCCCACATCCCAAAAACATGGTGTAGGTGGATTGGACACTCTAAATTGGCCCTAGGCATAAGTGCGTGCGTGTGTGCCTTCTGTGAAAGGTTGGGCTCTGGGCTGGCAACTCAACACCGTAAAACTCCACTGCCAATCATGAGCAGACAGGTTATCTGCTGTGGCAACCCCTAACCGGGAAAAGCCAAAAGAAGAAGAAGAAAAAGTATAACATAAAGTGGGGTGTATGCTTTACAAACCACCCACAATTTTAACAGAGTCAACAAAAGTTCTGTATTTTCAGCCACTTTTTCTTACAAAGCTATGTTTCACAAATGAGGTTGATGCTTTATAGTTTCTCATTTATTCACTAATTTCAGTGTTGCTGGTCTTCTTCCTGTTCATCTCTATCTCGTAACACCAGACTCTGGTACAAGTCAAAGGTACTCCTAACTCTTTAGGTCAGTTCCTTCACTGTCTTCTGTCTCAAGTATTTTCATTTGGAACATTACAAAAGATTTCACTGGCAAAGTATTTCCATAAAACCAACTCCCCTTCTGCTTGCTGACTCGCCTTTTGTTGGATAAACATTTAAATTGCATCCTTAGCCTGTTCTGCATCAAAAAAATTACCTTGATCCTCCAAGAAAAAGTACTCTGAAGACAGATGGATACAGTAGCTTGAATCTCATACCAGGCTCTTAACATTCCCTGATTGCTGGGATAAATGTGTTTCTCTTTTGCCTGGTGTACAGTGAATAATCAAATACTTTGCTGTCTCCAATTTGTAATACTTTGCTTTTCTGCCACAGTTTTGTCAGGATCAATGCTTTCTGCTGGAATGATTGCAGGTCTTGGCTGCTTTCTCATGGCCAGGTTTGGAGCATACACTTGATATGCCCTTTCAGTTATCAAATACTGTTGAGGAACTCCCATTTAGTTGTTTATTTGTGCTGTCATCAAATGAATACAGCCTTTTCCATCTGGTTTCTCTGGTAGAATAGAAAATCTGAGGTTTTTTTCTGAGAGCTCTGTTTTCTAACCATAGTATTTTGTAAAACAACTCTTCATGACAAGCCTCATACTCAGCCAGCTTTGTTTTCTTATCAACCTGTGATGTTTCCATTTTTATCAATTTGTCTGAACAGCTGGCTAAAGTGTCTTCTATTTTTCCAGCCTTTTGCTATTTGAGTTGATATATTCCTTTAACATTATTTTTTAATTATCTCTCAGTACATTTTATTTTTGTTTTCATCTAAATTATTAGAAGCCATCTCTTGAACCAAAGCTGAAGCTTGAACTATGCATAATCCTTCTCATACAGTTTTTTCTCTTCACCTTTTTTGGTTGATTTTCTTGAGGTTTTCCAAATTTCTTCTTTACTGGCATCCAGGCATTGTACTTATTAGGGAGTAACTGGATTTTACTCAATAAACAGTTTTATTGGCACTCTTTTTTTTCCCATTTTCCGTTTTCACACTGAAAAAACTTAAGTAAAGCTGTTGATCACTGTGCAGCCATATTGAAAGTGCACTGCAAACCCTTTGATAGTGAACTTATATGATTGCATCTAATATAAATCATTGAAACCATGTTTAAATAATGCCCTAGTATTGATGATAAACTTAAAGTTTGTAATGTTTAAGATTTTTGCATATCCATTTTTACTTAACCTTCCTGACAAGATCTTTTATAAACCAATAAAAATAAAAACTGCATTAGTATGCTATAATGTGATTTTCTAAACTGCAGGTATGACCCTTTTACACTTTATATTGCTCAGGTGTTGTGTTATCTCTAGCTTAAACACACGGGAATTTTGTCCAACATAAAAGGCATTACAAATACATTGAGCTAAATAAACAAGTCCCTGTTTTCTACAGTTAATAAATTGTTTGTTGTAAAAATGAGTGGTGTGGAAAATTCTATTCTATATTTTTTTAAAAAACAATGGTCACATCATCTTACCATTTAAATTATGAGACTACATTGCATATTCCCACATATTGCGATTAAACTGTGAGCCCATATATCTGTATAAGCAGGCACGGTGTCTTACATTACATAGGTGGTAAGTCTGCAAATTTTACAATGTTTGTTTAACCTTAGTGAGGGCCAGGCTAGAGCTGTCTATGGAATAGGTTAGTATGAGAAAGCGATGGACCACCCGTATGTTGCTAGAAATCCTCTGCACTCAGCCCAAGAAGTATGGTCTATTGCAAAGTTGAATCACATTAAGGTAGTTTATATTGTTGTGCAGAGATCTTTTGTGACACTGATTGTATTTGACAAAGAAGAATCAGTGATTAATATTTTGTTGAGTGGCATGCAGTAAATCATCAGATTCCCTGCAAATAACACTGAGATTGTTTTCCCCAACATGGTATGTGTGGCACTCACTTAAGAAAACTATTATTATTTTATTTTAATTTGTTAAACATGCGAGAGAACTGATCTCAATGGACCATTTGTCAAATTAGCCCAAAGTCACAAAGACATGAGGAATAAAAACATTCAGTAGCATATTAGCACTCAAGAAAGATGTTTGATGGTGTCTTTCACATCTCATATTATTTTATCCTTGTGTGTTTTCTAAAATTTCTTTTTTTTTAGAAATGGTGCTATAAGTTTCCACTCACATCGCTGATTTCATTTAGAGAGAGGTGATGTCACATGCTAGTCCCCCTCCACAGGATGATTTATAAGTTTGTTGCATTGCAAACAGATAACATTTTTGTGCGGTTCTGGTAGCATAGAGTTGTTTCTGCCCCCCCCCCCATGCACACGTTGTTTCTTTCTAAGTCATCACTGGTATCCTTGTTCAATGTTTCAGCTTTCTTAGTGTAATGTATTGATCTCAACCCTCATTCCATTTTTTTCTGTCTGTTCTTTTTCATGATAACAGATCAAAGGCAAGATCTAAAGTCAGTTGATGTATATTATACTTAAAGTGTTTTGTCATAGTTTCTTATTTATATTATGCACCATGGCATGTGGTGTCTCCAGTGTTCTGCATTTTCTTTCTATTGATACCTGTTTTATAGCCCAAGAGTTTAAAGTTAGAAACTTCCTAAAATAGAAACTATCCCAGTCTGACATCACCAAAATGCTCAATAAACTTCACCATGAGAGATGTCAATGTGGCCAGTGCATGCAAGAGCATTCATTGATTTAATGGATGCATCATGGAGCATGTGCTGGAACCTGTCCATTAAAGTCTGTGGATGCACCCCGCGCTATCCCTCAAGTGACATTATCAAGGTATAATCTAGAATTTTGTCACCATTTTTTAATAAAAGGGCTATGAAACTTTCTATTAAGAAACAAGCCACATAATTATGGTTAGATGGGGAGGAAAATACACTGCAGCACTTAAGTTACAATGTAATTTTAAGTACTTTGTGTATGCAAATTGTGATGTAATACTTTGTTTATTTATTTATTTTTTTGTCATCATAATGTTCTAGTTCTTTCCAGTCAAAAAGTTAACTCTGGTTAAAGAAATGAATGTAAAATACTAAAAAGCAGTGGATTGTGAAAAGAATTACTGGTACACCATGCAACGGCTTTCATGTGACAGTTGAGCATTTGTCCTTCCAGTGGAAACTTTTACACCAGCATATTTGGCCTCTGAAAATCACCTGTTCTGCTTGTTTTATTTTATCACCTCAAAATTTGATGTTTTTGCCACAGACAGGAAATGTTTCTTTGAAGAAGAAATATATAACTATTTGACCAGCTACCAGGCATGTCACTGTACTTAACTGATAGACGTATTGCTGAAGTACGTACATATGCTATCGTATTGCTATGCACAGCAATGGCAGCTTATATAAACACTCTGGGTCTCTCCTTAAACTCTTACAAGTCCCCAGTTCTTTCTGGTATTATAGAGGCATTCTTTGTTTGAAGTATCCTACAGGTACTTTGATCATGCTTTGACATGCAGATTTATATCCTTATACCATGATTTGATTTTCTGTAATAAGTCAAGGAAATTTATCTGCACACATTTTTCTCTCTCATCTCAGTACGTCATGTCTTTTCCTGTAATCTTTCTATAAGCCCTGAGTTATTACCAGCAGCCACCAGGTTCTTCTCTAAATTAATATTCCCTCCTCCACAAAATTAGCTGCTGTAGGGCTTTGTATAATATTCCAGTACTCAGGCAGATCCAGAATGTTTGCTTGTGAGGGTAAGGGGTAGTAAATGTATGATGGAATAGTTTAAGAAAACTGACTTACAACTCCAGAGTTGATAGGTCAGTCCTATCCTCCACTCAATACATGTGCATAGTCTGCATGGTCGCCTTGTTTCTTTTTTCCTAGTTTTGCAGTTTCCACCCACCTCCCAGAAGTATACTGGGCAATGCGATACTTTATAAAATGTTTCTAAAATGTAATTGTGTCTATATATATATATATATATATATATATATATATATATATATATATAAAATGTTTCTAAAATGTAATTGTGTCTATATATATGTATATATAAAATGTCTCTAAAATGTAATTGTGTCCATATATATGCATATATAAAATGTTTCTAAAATGTAATTGTGTCTATATATATGTATATATAAAATGTTTCTAAAATGTAATTGTGTCCATATATATGTATATCTAAAATGTTTCTAAAATGTAATTGCATCCATATATATGTATATCTAAAATGTTTCTAAAATGTAATTGTGTCCATATATATGAATATATAAAATGTTTCTAAAATGTAATTGTGTCCATATATATGTATATATAAAATGTTTCTAAAATGTAATTGTGTCCATATATATGTATATATAAAATGTTTCTAAAATGTAATTGTGTCCATATATATGCATATATAAAATGTTTCTAAAATGTAATTGTGTCCATATATATGTATATATAAAATGTTTCTAAAATGTAATTGTGTCCATATATATGCATATATAAAATGTTTCTAAAATGTAATTGTGTCCATATATATGTATATATAAAATGTTTCTAAAATGTAATTGTGTCCATATATATGTATATATAAAATGTTTCTAAAATGTAATTGTGTCCATATATATGCATATATAAAATGTTTCTAAAATGTAATTGTGTCCATATATATGCAATGGCAGCAAATGGGGGAAATCCAAAGAAGCTAAAAAATGAGACAGAAGGGAAAGTAGTGCAACAAGATAATGGCTGCAAGAATGTGAGAGAGGTAGTTGAGGAGAAGGGAAGTCTGAATAAGTAAGTCAAAGCTAGAATCAGAGGGGCTGCAGCCAACTGGCACAGAGTGGCAAGGGTAGTATATGACAGAAGAATGCCAAAAGAAGATAAAAAGTATAGTGTACAAAACACTGGTGTGACCAGTACTACTGAATGTTACAGAAACCTGGGCAGTAAAGGCAGAGTAGTTGAGGAAGCTAGAGGTGATGGAGATGAAATGCCTGAGATGGGTGGTATGATGCACACTGTGGGACAGACGAAGAAATGAGGACACAAGAGCAGAATCCAAAGTAGTTCCACTGCAGAAAAGATCAAAGAGACAAGATTACAGTGGTTCTGGCACATACACAGGAAAGCAGAGGACAATCTGTTGAAGATTTGGGACAGATAACAAGAAGGCAAGAGGAAATGAGGACATCTAGAAAACACAGACACACACACACACACACACACACATATAAATATATATATATATATATATATATATATAAGTCCCCTCCATTTGACTAAAAGTACACTTGTTTGACAAAAGCAGGGGGTATGATTTAATGTTGGCAGTACAGATAGCCAAATGCTAAATATGTTGATAGCATGGAATGTCAATACAGGTAAGTGGGGTTGGTGTGTGCTTGTGTGTGTGTGACTTAGGGTTAGGGTTGGGGATGAATGAAGGATAGGTGTTGTGTGTGTGAGTTTGTGTATTTTAGGTTGGATAAGGGTTAGGTTAGTGGACAGATGTAGTGTTGTTTGTGTCTGTTTCTGACCGGTTGTGTGTCTGAGTCTGTCTTGTGTAGTGGCAGTGTAACAGGAAGGATTTAATGATGGCAAGGTGTAGGGTTAAGGTTGAAGGAAGGGGGGCGTTATGGTTAGGGTTAGCACCCATTACTGAGGTGGTGCGGGGGGGGGGTGTCATTAAAGCGTTCCTGTAATACTACCACTGTTCAGATAATTTTTATGCTAGTGTTATGGGGAGTTTTAGTTTTAATATCAGGAGAGGAAATAGTTTTCCTCTCTCGATAATATTGTATTCATAGGTTCATAGGTTCATTGGTGTTTACTAGGCTAACAACCACAAGGGCCTTTTTAAGCCTAGCCATGCATCCCAAATCTCTGACAAGTTCTGATACCCTTGATAAGTGCAAGCATGTATTCTGTTTGTGTTTTTTTGGAATTGTGGATGGTTAAACTTATTTTGTCTGTGTTATGCATTTGACTTTATGATAGTTCATTCACAATACACCCATATATGTATACATATGCACACATGCATAACATTATATCCATAAATATATGTATTAATATGTATATATCTATATATTTATATACATATATATATATATATATATAACATATACATTGTACACATACATATACATACAAGCAATATATATATATATATATATATATATATATATATATATATATATATATATAGATAGATATATATGTGTGTGTGTCTGTGTGAGATTGTGAGTGTACACACACACACACACACACACACACACACACACACACACACTTATTTGTATGCATGCATAAGTTGTATTTACACGTCCCTGTCTTTTCCAGGCCACAGATTAATTAAAAGTGATTGAGAAGGACAAGTCATCTACTTGTTAACAAATAAATAAAAAACAGATTCTGTTCCAGTTAGTGTCATGGTGTCAGTATTGAAGGGCAACTTGCTGTAACAACAGGATGTAGATATTGTTATTAGATATTCTCCAAGTTATGTTTACATGTCTGCCATTGTCTTGTAATGGATATCACCTCCTCCTCTGAAAAAGAAAAATCTTTCCTTTGGCTAATGGGGAAGGACTTGATTCTTCATGAACTTATTATGGCTTCATTGTAGCTAGACACAAAAGGAACAGTTACAGGTTATGTCAGCTACTGCATTTACTTGCTTCATGGATAATGTTTTGTCATTATGATGTCCCTCTTAATGCCTTAGAGTATTGTCTTCGGTTTCTTTGTGAAAGCATGGTAAAGAATACAGTTGTTCTCCCAATTTTGTTTAAAGATTTACAAATTTCTATGTGGTGGACACTTGAGCTACTGTTAGAATGGTACACTGCCCATGTGTACTAACTGCTCATAGAGATTTCTTTGCTACACACTTTGTAGTCACATGGTACACTTTTCATGTATATCAACTGTTTAACTGCTTACAGATGTCTCTTTGGTGGACGCTAGTTCTGTAGTCACATGGTATATTGCCACTAATTGCTTATATATGTCTCTTTGGTGAACACTTGTTCAGTAGTCACATGGCACACTGCTAATGTGTACTAACTGCTGCTAACACATTGCAGAGAGGGAAAACATTTCAGCCTCAGTTTTCTACATGTCCCTACACATCCCAGTACTGTATTGTTGACTGTCCGAATATGACTGTATAACATTTGTTCCAGAGCTGTGATAAATGAGCTGTTATGCTGAGTGAAACATAACTGCATAACTACAATAACAAAGGATTTGTAAAAGTATAACCTGCATTAGCTCACTGCGGTTCCTCTTTCCCCTCCTACCCCTTTGCCTCCATTTTATGTAAATATTTGTCAGTTTGTGGACTCTTGTTTTTTTCTCTCTGAGGCACCGAGGCTAATATAATAAACAAATTTGATTACCCTTTTGTAAAAAGGGGTGATGTGGTCTCCTGCTTCCCCCAAAAGATGGGGAGTCCAAATGCTTTCTTTTCTGGTGTGCTAGGCATGAGCAATTGCATTCTTAATAGCTAATGAGGAAGAGGAGTAGTGTTTGTAGAGAATTTTGTACTTGGTCAACTCCTATCCCCACCCATCTATCCAAAATGTGTGTGTATTTTTCTCACTGCAGTGAGTAAAGTGCTAATAACATCTCTTAAGGACAAACTGTTTCTGAATGCCTATTGACATAGCAAATGCCTACCTCTTTAACTGTTCTACTTCGAATAATATTTTAAACAATGTATTGACCTTTTAAGAGAAAAATGTCTTCTTGTCTTCCACTGAAACTAAAAGAAATTCTAAAAAGCACATTTGTATCATGAAACATGCAATGCAAGTTTGGTATTATTGCTTTGTACCTCATAAGGGGCACAGATGTTCAGTGGTCTCATCGTCAATAACCACATCTCCACAACATTCAGGAAATCCTTCTATGTGGCACACCTCATCACTAAGGGCTTTTCATCCAGAAAAAAGGAGGTCATTGTCCCACTCTTCTCATCCCTCATTAGACTCATTATAGAATACAACGCCCCGTTTGGTATGTACCTCTCAAGACATCTGCAGCAACTGGAAAGGCTGCAGAAATACCTCACTAAAAGAATCACAGGCCTAAAGCAGATGCCCTATGCTGACCATCTAAAAAAGCTCCACCTATACTCTGTCACTTATCGTCTACTCAGTGGTGATCTCTGCTTAACATACAAGGCCATGTCAAACCCAGAGCTGTTGGACATCCTACTCTTAAAGAAATCCCAATCCCTCAGAGACACACACTCCAGGGATCTAAACCTTGTCATCACAATGAACAAAACATGCTGGAGGGATAGGTTCCTGATGCAGAAACTCCCCAGACTCTGGAATAGACTGCCCATACATGTCAAGCAGAGCACCTCTTTGGCCCTCTTCAAAAGGAACCTTGATGATTGAATGGGAGATAGGAAATTCCCCCTGGGGATCATGTCAGTCGCCCTGCTAGACAGGGGTCCAGGGAAGTAAATACTGTGGGAAGAAATAGCCAGGGAATTGTTATGGCTAGGCTTGTATAGACCCTAGGGCCAATATAGCCTAGTACCAACCTATAAATCTATAACAGGCTATATTGTTGTGAGGAGAAAGCTTTTATGACAACAAATGATTTGGCATAGCAGATTAAATATTATTTTGCTGATTGTCATGAAAAAATTGTACCATTTGCATAGGCATATTCCATCCTCTAGACCTAGTACCAACACAGTACCACCACACAATTGTGATGACTATTAAAGAAAGATGAAAATGGCTCCTGAGTAGAATTATGTATGCTCATAAAATTTTATAGGACCCCCACCATGGCATAGAGGGATAAAGCCCTGCCTGTGACCCAGTTCAATTAGTGACATGTTAGCTGGAGGATACGAATGGGCAGCCTCTGATATCATGCTCGGTACAGGGAGTCAGTTTTGGCTGTCTAACTGAATTACATGCAAGGGGAGCAGTAGGTGTTACAGGTATGGAGTGTGATCCTACTGTGCACACACTGCCAAGAATGAACTGTATATGGAGGTAGACATAGTGAGCTGACAAGGGGGATACAAAAGTGTTAGGAATTCCATGGGGGAACTGAACACCTACTGGGTCTGCCAGACTGACCTGTTCCCTAACACCTGACTGTCATGTCTTTTCTGAGGTTGAATGGGCTGATGAAGTCCAAGAACCAGGGAATGATTGGGCCATTGGGTTCATAACTGAACTGGTAGGTGCCAAGTTGTCACCCCAGGACAAGAACCAATGGTTCTATGGGGCAAAGAAATGGGAGCAACTGTGCAAGACTCAATGGATGGAAAGACCGTCTTTAGAGACAGATGCTGTTGTAGCCAGATAGATAGATAGAAGGTAAGGATACTGTAATAAAGACTATTGAGGTGCAGCAATCAATTAGGAACTGCCTTTTTCAGGAGGCATCCTCTTGTGAATTATCCCACTGATTTTTGCACTGCATTTCCATATAAAAAAGTAACAACACATTCCATGAAATATCTTGTTTTAGTAGTATTTTAATAAGTTGTGTCTGTAATTTTAGTCATGTTACAGTGGCAATAGCACTTGAACCAAAGAACCCTGCAACTAAAGATGAATTTGCTCTTTCTAAGATTGCATAAAACATATAAAACTACTAATATTCATCATATTGATCACTGCTGTAGCCTTGGCTACAAAGCCTACAAAGGATATAAGACCCGGCCAGGTTCCAAAGCTTCAGGGCGCCTTCCACACACCCAAACTGTCAGGCACCTTTGACTGATCTGACTGAAAAACAAGTTTGGGCAAGAAACCCTCCAGAGCTTTACTGCTTTACTGCCACCAAAGAGTACAATCCTCTGAGGCTTTTGAGGATTGACATTTGGCTTGTGATTGCCTTTGCCAGGCGTCAAAGTTCCCTTCTGGGAAAAAAACTTCAATTTTTCTAAATTTTGTTGATGTTTTATTCCTTTCCTCTCCAGGAATGTTATTTTAAAGCTAGGATTGTTGAGATTTATTGGACTGTCTCAAGACTGTAACATACTTTTAAATGAAGTGCTCATTTTTTTCTATCAGTTTAAAAGTCATGTAAAGTAAATGAAAACATGTTCTTTCTGTGGAGTAATTGTGTTTATTTTATATGTGTAGGATGGCATAGTGTTTAAGGTGCTTTTTACTGTGTTTTTTCTGTCAAATAAGTAACTTTTATGGACTAGTAGTCTTTATCAGCAGTTGCTGCTTGCATTCCCTAGAAAAGAAGCTTCATTTTCAGTTTGATCATAGAACAGACAACAGATCCCACTGTTCGTCATTCTTCCAGCCACAAAAAGAAAAAAAAAACAGTCTTTGCCATTACAGCAGACTAGCAATTTGCTCAGCCACAGTTGGGTGACTCTGCTGTGGCTATTTGCTGTACCTCAGATCACCCATCTTTTTACCTCACTTTCCTCTGGTGTAGCATCCGCAACCACTATGGACCAGGGGTTAGCCACATTCTCTGTGGCTGTTTGGGTCCCCTCAGTGGGCAAAGGAGAGCCACTCTTGTTGGTCCTAGGAGAGGGAACATGGAAATTTTCTCTATTGTGTCAGAATGCTGTGCACATCCATGGGGAAGCTGCTACTGCCACTAGTAACATGGATTGTCCCATTTTTCCTGTCAAAAAGAAACAGAAAACCAAGCATGTATCTACTCCTCGATTTTTTTTGGATAGGAGTAGTTTAATGGGTTGGGCTCACAGTTTAATTCAGGTTGTTGATCCTTCTTGTAAAGTGGTTTCTAGTAAAATAAAGAGGGACTCTTTTTTTTCCTGAAGAGATTCATGATTCTGATTCTGAGCAGGAAGATGCAGGGATGGATATAGTTTTTTTTTCTCAAATTTCTGATTCAGACTTAGAGGAGAGCTCAGTTTCTGAGTCTGCCTTTTTTTTTTTTTGTGGGGGGGGTCTTTCTCTGAGACAGGTACTGGAATGTGCCAGTGTTTTCATTGGAAGAGCACTGAGGTTTCTCAGTCCCTCAGATAATACCACAAGTTGTTACTGAAGGATTTTCCAGAACCTACACTTTTCCTACTGTCCTTTCTGCTTTAGAGGATGTATGTGTTACTGCCTGCAGTTTTCCTGATAGTCTGCCAGTTTGTCCTAAAAAGGCAGCTAGGATGTATAAAGTTACTTAGTCTTATACAGTATTCCCAAACCTGACCTAGCAGCTGTATCTTTAGTTAATCCCACTGCTGCTAAGCACTTAGTTAATTCCAGTCATACTATTTTTGATAAGGATGGGAAAATTAGCTAAAGGTGTGGGAAAAAAGTGTATTCTTCTGCAACTTTGATTTTCAGAATTTTGAATTGTAAGGCTGAATTGTTGAAATTTATTTTGACAAATTGTGAAAGTATGAAGAATGTTTTATCTGCAGTTTCTTATTTTGAGGGAAAATCTGCTTTAAATAACCTGTTTTTTTTCTGTTGCAGAAATCACAACTCATTTTTGCAGTATGTTTGATTCTGGTGATACTACTTCCAGGGCCATGGGGAGTAGTACTGTTTTGAGGAGGTTTGCATGGCTGCATTCTCAGAATCTTCCAGATAATGTTAAAAATGAGATTATAAATTCCCCATTGGATAGAGATTTAGTGTTTGGTACAGAGGTGATCAAAAAGTGTGGTGAAAGTGACAAGTTTATCAAGGGAATCTGTAAGATTTTTCAGACTCCTTTCTATATTGTCCAAGGGATTTTCTATATCCTCATCCAATTTTGACAAAAAAAAAATAGAATAAACAGTCTTAACAAAATTCAGGTAAACAGATGTTTATGAAGAAATGGCCGGCGGGGGGGGCTAAACAGAAGTCTCAAACCTTCCAAAATCAAGGACAGTCCAAGATGTCTGAATGACTATTCAAGAGTCCTTGGATTCCGTCCCACCTTGTCCCTTTTTTACTTCCAGAAAGTCTGAATCTCCATTTTTGTCTTTGGCAACAGATTGTGTCATACAAATGAAACATTTGCCTAGGATACAGATGTCAGTAGTAGGAAATTCCTCCTTCCCCGGGGGTCATTCTTCATCCTCAAGATCAAACTCTTTTTTTTACACCTGTTCTTCATCACATGCTGTCCCAAGAAGTTTATTTATTTTATTTATTTATTTAACATTTGTTAACCGGGCTAGTCCAGCTGGATATATTTCCATTTTCAGCAGAGGCCCGAGGAGAAAAGCTCCAATTGTAAAACATACCACCACCACACCAAAAGGTTTAAAATAGACAAAAAGGAATTAGCTATAAATTCTACGAAGACAAAAAGACATACTATACTAGATACATCATACATTTACAGAATATTTTACAGCATGTAAGTCTAGGGCAATCCCAAGACATTATTAGAAAATACCTTTAAATCTTTGGTAAATCTAGTTTATGCAGACAGTTACTTTTCCTAAGGATTATTTGCTAGACATATTATTAGAAAAAAGGGAGGGAGAGAAAAAAAAGGAGGGTATATTAATCAAGAGGCAGGGAATACTACCAACAGGGTACATTGATAGCTCAGCAGAAAAGATATCTAATTGTTATCAAGTAGTAGAGATTACTTAAGTACCTTCTAATTTAAGGGAGAATATAGGAAAGAGAATAAAGGAAAGAAGTGATAGAATGATTTCCTCCTTCCCAGATGGGAAAGGGATTTTATACAAGGATGTTCCTAGTGCTAAAGAAAAAAAATATGTGGAGATTGTTGTGCATCTTTCTTTCCTAAACCTGTTGTTATAGTGCCCAGATTCAAAATGATGCCACTTCACAACCCGGTACCTCTTATCATCACATCCCTCTTCATCCAGACATCAGATTAGTTTTAAGGTTTTGTGTGTCTGGATCACATTATCAGTTCTCTACCTTACCCTGTGGACTATCCACTGCACCAGGAGTGCTTACAAAATGTCTAGCTCGAGTTATAGATTATTGCAGGGTACAAGATATCCAAAATTTTCCATATTTAGAAGACTTGCTTATCATTGCAAAGTTATTTTCAAATTCTTAGGAATCTGTCTCTTTGGTGAGAGATCTCTTACACAAGTTGGGATTAACAGAGAAAATTCAAAATTCTTTATTGACTCCTTCACACAGGATTATGTTCCTGGGATGTCGACTACACTCTCAGTTCAAGGAGCTTTTCTTCCAGAGGAAAAAATGGATCTTTATTCAGATAAATTTCTAAGGTTTTCTACTTAAAGTGTGGTCATTGTGAGGGAATACCTCAAGATTTTGAGTTTCATGGCATCTATGATTCTCATGATACCCCTGGAAAGACTCCACATGACAAAGCATGAGCACCCTTTAGCTCTTCAAATCCCAGTGACAGGACTTGTCAATAGAGAAATCTTTTGATGAAGACAACAGATATCCTTAAATCCAGGTCTCCTCTTGTCCCTCCCTGCTGCAAAGCAGTCAGTCACCAAAGACTCATTGGTCTTTGCTTGTGGATCAGTTTCAGGAGGAATAAAGGTGCAGAGGGTGTGGGATACTAAGTTCAGATATAAGCACGTAAATATCAAGGAGATGCTTACCCACTGTCTCTGGTCATCTTTGGTTCCCAGGACCTCTTCAAGTGGTTACACAGTACCACAGTCATGTGATATATTGCCAAGCAAGAGGGAACAGAATGTACCCCTTTTACAGACTAGCCATGTTAGCTTGGGATATAGCTTCACAACACAATCTCTCTCTACAGGTATCCAACATTCCATCAGAGTAAAAATGTGTGGCAGACAAGCTGAGCAGGACAAGGGCATACCATCATGAATGGCAAATGGGTCAAGGAGTCTTCCAAACTTTGACCCATCTCTGAAGATTTCTGCAAGTAGGCCTCTTTGCCTTCTCTCTGAACAATCAATCGGTGAGATTCTGTTCCAGGACTCCATGCAAGAAAGCATGGAAGACAGATGCCTTTTTTACCTTTAATAAGAATGTTCCTGTACACTTTTCCACCCTTTTCACTAATATACAGGGTACTTCTGAAGACTCAGAAGGAATCCACCAAGATCATTGTGGTGAATCCCTTCTAGTCCAGGCAACGTGGTTCTCCTTTCCGCTGGAAATAGCCAGGGTAACATGGAAGACAGTTTTACTGATTTCTCTTACATCTGCAAGAAGGGTAACTAATTCGTAGTCTCTTAAGGTGAGTCAGACCTATCCCATTTTCTATAGGGACATAGTTTCTTTGAGAGCTAATCCTTCTTTTAAGTCGGAAGTGGTATCCGGGTATACTTTAAGCCAAACTATCCATCTCCCCAATTTCTTGACAGATCTAAGTCCTTCAGATCTTTGAATCAAGTGTGCATTTCTTGTGAAGGTAAGAAGAAGGGACATGCTGTGTAAAACCAGACTGTTTCCAAATAAGGCAACTACCTTTTGTTATACTTGTGACACCCGTGCACTGGCCCAGCAATCAAGGAGCCTCAATCCTCACCACTTACACCAGTGAGGGGCTTCCACATTAGGAAGGATAAAAAATACACACACAGTAAAGTACAATTTCCCTTGAGAGCATACAGAGATCACAGTCAGTCTGGGCTGGTTTCTCCCTTTTTCTCCAGATCCCCAATAAGACTCCCCATTGGCACAGCTAAAGGGTCCAGATATCAACCTAGTGGTCAAGATAAAACCTCCAGCACTCTCTCTGTCCAACCAGTGCTATGTGTCCCTGCCCAAGTAGCTGATACACACACACACACACACACACACACACACACACACACACACACACACACACACACACACACACACACATATACTTTGTGATATGAGTTATATACAAATGCACAGACACTCCTGGGGAAGGCTGGCACAGGTTCTCCTGCTATGCTCCTTCTGCCGAGACTATACGGTAGTAGCACTTGCCACCAACCACTAATATCAGCTACTAATAAGGCCCTTGTTAAAGGGTGTCCAATTATTACTGTGCAATATTATTATCCAAATGGTAAGTGTGACGAATAGCAAGGTTTATTTGGAGTGGCTTGGACAGTCTCACTATATACATGTAATGTACTGTAGAGCTTAAATTATCTCTACATAAAACAGCCACAGTTGAAATGTTTAAAATATGTAATAATAAATAATAAGACACAAGACAGTACTTCTTACTACACAGTGCTATTCAAGAGCTCAGAGATCACAGAGAAATGCTTAAAATAATACAGTAGAAAAGTTCTGACATCAGTACAGAAAACAGCTAGACTAGACTTACGATTTCCTATCTATATCTAAAAGCAAACACCGTTCTAAAATAAACTTAGAAAATCCAAGCTAAGGCAGAAACCAGGAACCGACACTAGACGTTAAACCACTTTTATTCCAGGTATTTAAAAAGCCAGTACGGCTCAGACCACAAAAAAACAAAACACACGTGTAAAAGTAGTTTATATTAATATTTACAAATGACAGAATTATCTACAAAATTCTATCTGGCTAGGCTGGCAGTCTTCACAATACTCACCATAACAAAACTGTTCCAGGCATGGTCCTTGGCTTCCTCTATGACTTTTTTGGAAAGGTTTGGATTCTAGAAGTATTCTTGAAGTTGCTACTTGGTACTACTTAATTTTACAAAGCACTATAAGCTTGATTTTTTCTCTAGGTCTAGATCAGGCTTTGCCAAGGATCATTCTCCAGAGACTTTAGGACACTTCTCCTTTCACCTCCCAAATGTTGTTTGCTAAAGTAATCAACCCATATAGCTAAGGCTACTGCAGCAGTGATCAAAATGATGTACATAGTGCAGTTGGGTAAGTTGACCTTACCAAAATGGTAGATGTTTGAATGGTCATTGCAGCAGTAGACTCTCACTCCCTCCCTCCCTCTTTCCACCCCCCTTGTTTTTTTAAGTTTTTTTATGCCAGGTTGTGGACATTTATTTGTTGTTGTTCTTAGCATTGTCCTTTCAAAGTTGTCTTTTAGTCAGCCCATCTTGAACTGCCTGACAGCCTGGGCATGTTGAAGGTGCCCTGAAGCTTTGAAAGATGGCCAGCTGTCATATCCTTGACCAGATATAACCTACATATCTAATGCTACTGCATCAGTGATCAGTCAAATATCTGCTGTTATGGTATGTTCAACTTACACAACTGTAGTTTTTACTACTGTAGCTTATGCTTCCACAAGATTAATAAACATACTTGGTGGAAACTTCTTTTTGTAGCTCTTGGGTCACTTTTCCAAAATTGATTAATTTGTTCATTTCAGTCTTTCCTTTATTCATACATTCCATTCCTTCTGTCCTTCCTTCCTTCATTCTTTCCTTTTATTTTTTCCTTCATTCCTTCATTCTCTGTTTAGCTGCTTTATATATTTCAAGGCCACAGGAGAACTAAAGGCTAAGCCAGCACCCAATGATTGCAAAGAATATAAATTAATTTCTAGCATAATGGCTGTCCATTGCAGGACATGCATGCTCAAATGTAACACAAACATACATGTACACACACACACACACTTGTGTATGCATGTGTGTGTGTGTGCTTGTGTGTATGTGTGTGTGTATATATATATATATATATATATATATATATATATATATATATATATATATATATATATATATAGGTTTATAGGGCCTTTACAAGAGAGAGAGAGGGAACCTTGCTCCCTTACTGACCATGTTGTATGGTCTATATTTACAGCTTCAGTCTATGATCAGCACTGATTGCCCTTATCCAAGAAGGACATAGGTCGCACCCCCGGAGTAAATTTATGGTTTCCCATCCAGTTGTCTAAGTTACACTTAAATAGGGTCATTGAGGAGCTCTGTTTTATGTGAATTGGGAGTTTGTTCCTTTCAGAGGAGTGGCAGTCTCAGGAAAACATATCTGTGCATGTGTGTGTGTCTGTGTGTCTGTGTGTGTGTGTGTGTGTGTGTGTGTGTGTGTGTGTGTGTGTGTGTGTGTGTGTGTGTGTGTGTATGTGTGTATGTATGTATGTATATATATATATATATATATATAGATATATATATATATATATATATATATATATATATATATATATAGAGAGAGAGAGAGAGAGGAAACCTGAGCACTTAGTAAAACCCTATATGGACACAGAGAGGAATGCTTCTCAAGTGTACAGATTTTCGCAAAATTACCTATGTTTTGCTTCATATTTTTGGTCTGATCCTCTTAAAATTTGTTTTTTTTTTTGGCAAGTCATTAAGGATTGAAGTAATTTAACAATGACAGACATTCCAGTTTCAGTCTTCATACCCTTTAGAAAATGCATTCTAACTCAAAATCTGTCATTCTATCAACTTTCTAAGTTTGACCTGTATTTAAAAATTGCCCCTATTTTTTGGGCCTTCATTCCTGCATTATTTTTGGCTTTGAACAAATTGTTTAAGCTAAGAAGTTGAGAGGTATACTAAGGGGACATGCAGGTTCATGAGAGGAGGCACCCCAACTTGGAACCCCGAGAATCAAACTGGAAAATTAAGCAGTTTGAGGCAACAATACACGAGTTACTGACTATATTCAAGACAATGCAATCAAATCAAAGAAAAAAAGAGTAATGAACCAAATATCTTAGCAGCAATGATACAGCGGCATTACTTATACCAGGCAGTATAAATCTTTTCTGAAAAGAGGCCAGTCACAAGTGGAGTCCCTCATGGATCAGTCCTTGGACTGCTCCTTTTTGGCATTTACTTCTCAGAAGTCAAGGCCAATGTCAGTGGTCTCTGGCTGACTAAATTTGCAGATGACTGCAAATTAACACCTGTCATTGAATCTCATACTGACACAAATGTTCTCCAGGAGGAGCTGACACAGACAAACAACTGGTGTCAGAGCCATGGACAAAACTAAATGCCAAGAAATGCATAATAGTATCCTTTGGGAAGTCATCCATTCCTGGTAACTATCATATTGACAACACACCCCTTAGAGCTGATCAAGTAGTCAGGGACTTAGGGACACACATAGATAGTAATCTAACCTTTGATCATCATGTGTCTATAGTGGTGAGGAAATCATTCTATATTGCGCAACTTATAAACAAAGGTATGGCATCTTAAACCAAGAAAGTCATTGTTCCACTGTATTCAGCATTCATCAGATCTATCATTGAGTACAATGCCCCTTGGGAATGTACCTAACCAGGCATATCCAACAACTGGAATGTCCACAGAGGTTCCTCACTAAAAGAATATAGGGGGTAAGTAATATGTCATATGCTGACTGCCTCAATGCTCTATCCCTGTACACTGTCTCCTACATGCTTTTGAGGGAAGATCTATGTCTGGCATGCAGGGCATTGTCAAACCCCACTCTGATGGACCTCCTGCATATCCACAAAACAAACAGTACCAAAATTACCTGTTCTAAAGACTTAAAACTTGCCTGTGATATAAACAGATCCTGCTAGAGAGATAGGTATTTATCCCAGAGACTACCCCGTCTATGAAACGGGCTCCTCATCCATGAAAAGCAGAGTTCCTCCCCAACCCATTGCAAGTGCAACTTGGACAATTGGATGGGAAACCGGAAATTCATCTCTGGTTTGCCACCTCTGTCTCTAATGCAAACAGGTAACCTGTAAATGGTTTATCTCCCAAGCCCATGCTTACACTTATCAAGGGTTTCAGAACTTGCCAGAGATTCGGGATGCATGGCTAGGCTTAAAAAGGCCCTTGTGGTTATTAGCCTAGTAAACACCTATGAACATGTAAACTCCAAGAGAAGGCAGTTAGGAAAGACAGTCCAGCACTCGATGAGGTCAGAAACTGACTTTATTAAACAAATAAACAGCAACAATACATTTGAATATGGCAACTAATAGTAAAGTATGTAAGTACGTTAACTAAAGTTTAGAAATGGGTGCCATACTGCGAAGTCTAAGTGAAAGCATTTCGCTCTTGCTCACACTCTTCTGACAAGTAGTAACTCACCGTAATGAAAAAAGCTTGCAATGAAGGTGTCAATAAGTTGGTTGATACTGGAGATTAGACGACCCATTATGAAATAATTCCTTTACAGGGCTAATCTAGTTTTACAACACATTGTGTGGAAATAATGTGTTAAATTAAATTCCAAAAATGTCTTTTTAGGTAAGTCAGAGCAGTAGGTGAGCATGCCAAGAGACAATAGTATATCAGTTAAATTGAGTTGTTTTAAGGTTTTTTTTTTTGTTTTTTTTTTAATTGCTGAACCTTACTCCATGGTCCGTTTATCAACTATGATTGCAAAAACATATAATTGGCTAAATAAGACAGGGAGACCTAGAAGAAATTTAGTAGGACTCACAAATTGTTAGTTCTTGCAAAGCAGAGTCCTAGTTTTTCAACTAACATCTCTTGGTTTTCAGAAAAATATGCAAACGATCATAAGTTTTGCCAGAAAAGAAGCTGGCACTTTGAAACTGAAGCAAAATGCTTTAAAGCACAAGAAGCAGAATATGAAGCTGTCTTTCCCACAAAGTATTCACTCAGGTTATATAAATGAAACTTCAAATCCAAACTTATTTTACTGCTTGACTACCTAGTACTTCACAAAACATGTA